>NW_017670556.1:496452-582856 GCF_001879085.1 Nicotiana attenuata | reverse complement strand
AACATGCGTATTCCTTTTTCTAGTCATACTTATTTGCTCCAAGTTGCTTTTTATTGGTTTTAAAATTGTTACATCATGTCTCTCCCACCCCTACTCACTCGTTTACTTTATCATATTTCCCTATATTACATGAACTAACTTCTTGTTTTTCTTTCTTTCTTTTTATGTCTTTTATGTTTCATCTTAATACTTTGTTTATTGCTTGCACATGTTTTATCATGCAAATAATTGACAATGTGTTATTTATCTTCGCATAAAGCATGTTCCATGCTCCACATCATATTCCACTCGTGCCCAATTAATACAATAGTGGTGCTTGATGAGTATCCACGCTCTTCCAAAATTACCCTTTAAATTTGGAAAGGCTTATTTGCGACAAAACTAGTCGATCAGCGGTGCAGTCGACGGTTCCGTGCCTTTCCCTATCAAGTTGTCCACTTGAGGGTACCGGTCTAGGCCATTCTAGAAACCTTACTCTAATATCAAATGTACATGCATCATGTTAAACCTAGTACGGGTTATAACGTTTTCAATGTGGTATCCCGCTAAGATAAGCCTTGTCCAAAGTCCGACGGGATTTCCACAATCCCGATGGTTCTATCATGTTATGTGCATTACTTGGAGAAGATATGCCAATATGTTGATCATTAGTGTGTAAATAGCTGAAGGAGAAAAGGCTAACTCTATTTGTTTGCAGAAAAATAAAGCATGAACTCCCCAGGATCTGCATGGTCCAAAACATCCCACCTTTGCTGCTAGATTGGTGGAAAAATCTCGCACCTTGCGACAAAAATCACGTAAGAAGGGTCCTGGGTAATTTGCCATCTCTGTTAGACATCCGACCAAACAGAGCATTGATTGAGGCTGCTACTATGTTTTGGGATGAGAAAAGCGTTGTATACCGCTTCGATGACATCGAAATAGCTCCTCTCTTGGAGGAAATAGGAGGTTTTGCTAATCTACCATGGGATAGTCCCAGATTATTGGTACCGAAGAATCGCGCCCCTCGCTGTTTTCTAAAAATGCTAGGTTTCAAGAAAAATGATGAACTGCTTTGTTTGAAGAAGTCGTATATCTCATTTGAATTCCTTTATAAACGTTATGGGCCCAGTAAATCATACCACCTTCATCATGATGAACTCGCGACTACTTCCTTTGGTTGGACACACCATCGAGTCTACGTGTTCATTGTCTACTTCTTGGGATTGCTGATATTTTCGATGAAAGGGGGAAGGATCCACACTCGTCTAGCCATGGTCGCAAGGACCTTAATGGAAGGCATTGAAGGACAAACCTTCACTATCATCCCCATGATCTTGGCTGAAATGTACCGCGCTCTAGATCGGTGCAAGCAGGGGTTCGGGCACTTCGAGGGTTGTAATCTACTACTACAAGTTTAGTTACTAGAACATTTTCAAAGAGGAGAATATCGCCAGGAGTTCCTGCGTCGACCATTGAATTACCACATAGCTTACCATCACCCATAAAGAATGACATTTATCCCAGACAGGATTGCACAACCAGGAAATGCTGTGAGCTGGGTGCGCTTCTTCAGCAATCTGACGGACGAGCAGGTACATTAGATGTTCGAATGGTTTCCTAGCAGTGAGTTCATCATCATGTCAAGAGAGACTACTCATCTAGTACTGATCGGGTTGAGAGGAATTTATCCTTATGATCCCATAAGGGTAATGAGACAAGCAGGAAGAAAACAGGTTATACCTCGGGTTTCCAACATGGTCCAGTACAAAGCAGATTTCAAAGGGGACATTATACCATTCAAGTTCGAGGCACATCATATGTGGAATCAGAAAGTCATTGTGGAAAAGGATACTATTGAGCCAGACAGATATCATGTCAGCCATGTGTACTTCTATCCATCATGGTTGGTAGATGATATAGCGGGAGATGTTAAGCCATGGATTAATCTGAAGAATAGGGTTATAGACGACGTTGCCAAAGCAAAAGTAAAGTACAGGATGTTGCACAAAAGGGTTTTCAAGTCTAAAGACACGCATTTGGAGCAACATAAAGTATATATGGAAGCAATCAACGAGTGGAAAGAAATCGCTACTAAATAAACAGAAAGGTTGGAATATTTGGAGCAGGGGTTGATAGATCTTGAGGGAAAGATGAAGAAAAGGATCTCAGACTGTCAGAATGCATAGGGCAACGAACGAGGGCATCTAGCAAGGGCTTATCTGCTATTGGACATGCGCAACCCGGGGAACCTGATTGATGGAGCCAAGAAGGCCAAGCATGGAGAAGGTCCCTCTGGGACCAAATAGATTAGGAATAATGTTTTATTGCTTTCTAGACTCGTTTTAGACTCTGATTGTAATAAGGCACATGCCATTAGTAACTCTCTTATTATTTTCGTTTTAGCAAAGATTTGATTTATTTTCACATTAATGGAATGACGCAATTATTGTCATCAATTTTTGTCCAAGTCTATGTGTCGCTAGGCCTACCTCGGGCACAACGAGGTCCCCAAATTAGGACGTGAATTTATGTTTAATATTGCAAGCATTCTTTCAATACCCCTTACTGACTTGGTTACCTTTTGTTTTTCTTTTCCTTTGTTTATTCCCACAAGGTTGGTTCGTGCATACTGGTATCATCCGCATATCACACTAGATCCAGAGGTCCTCCACCTCCTCCTCCACCAAAAGATCCTAAAGGCAAAAGCAAGGGGAAAGGAAACATTGACGATTTAAGTGGTAACAGTAGAGACAATGGAGAAAACGTTGAAACTTCGGATGGCCCAAGTACTCCAGCACAGAACGATTTGGTCCTGCGCCTGGAACAGAAAATACTGGAGTTACAGGGAGAGCTTGAGCAGGTCCGGAACTTGGCAAATCTTTCCCTCACCCTAAATGTCCCCGATATCAACAAATAGAACACAAACACCCAAAACCCGGCACCTCCTCAAAACACACAAAACCAAAATCCGCAAAATCCTCTTGCACCTCATCAATACACCACACCTCCTCAAAATCCTAATCCTCCACCAATACCTACCCCTCAACAGCATCATCACCATCCAACTCAGTATCCACCAACCACCATCTATCACACTCCTCAAAACGCACCACAACCTACCCCTGATCCCCAAAACTCAACCAACGACCACCACTATGCCCAGATTCCTGGATTCCATCAAAGCGATCCCATATATGTGGAAACCATACCCCACACCCCATAACAAACCCTATACATACCTGAATCCGCCAAGAAGTACCTGCACATCAAGAACATGGCGAAAGAACTCAAAAAGCTTACTGGCAGAGTTCAAAGCGTCGAAGGTTGCAAAGGCGTTGAGGGTCTGAATTATGAGGATTTGTGTATTCAGCCAGATGTAGAATTGTCGTAGGGTTACAAACCTCCTATGTTTGAAATGTTTGATGGCACAAGTGATCCAAAGGAGAATTTGAGATTGTATTGTGACAAGCTTGTAGGGTTTGGCAAGGATGAAAGAATCCGCATGAAGATGTTCATGAGGAGCCTCACTGGAGACGCCTTGTCTTGGTACATCAGTCAGAACCCAAAAAAATAGGTTAATTGGGTGAGCATGGCGTCACATTTTATTGACCGGTTCAGGTTTAACACGGAAAACGCACCATACGTTTTCTACATTCAAAATCTTAAGAAGAAGCCAACTGAAACTTTCCGCGAGTATGCTACTCGGTGGAGGTCTGAAGCTACAAAGGTAAGGCTAGCACTGGAAGAAGAACAGATGAATAAGTTCTTTGTTAGAGCTCAGGATCCGCAGTACTATGAAAGGTTGATGGTTATTGAAAACCATAAGTTTTCTGATATCATCAAACTGGGAGAAAGAATATAAGAAGGGATTAAAAGCGGAATGGTGAAAAATTTTGAAGCACTCCAAGCTACAAACAAAGCCTTACAGTCGAGAGGTATCTCCAAGAAGAAGGAAGTAGGGGCAGTGATGGTAGCCCAAGGTCCAAAGTCTCCTCTTACATACCAAACACCTCCACCCATATATAAGCCTACACCTCCTAGATACCAACAACCTGCAGCCACTTACCATACTTATAAAACTCAACCAGCATACTATCACTCACCACCAGCCCGCCAAAATTACCAAAAACCAAGACCAAATTTCGACTGCAGACCACCCAGACAATACACTCCGATTGCTAAACCCATAGACCAACTTTACGAGAGATTGAAGGCTGCCGGCTATGTCACTCCCATCCCCACTGTTACTATGGAAAACACTTCCCAGTGGATTAACCCAAACAAGACATGTGCCTATCACTCGGGCATGAAGGGTCAGACCATTGATGAATGTTGCACTCTAAAGGAAAAGATCCAGACATTAATTGACACTAAAGTCATACAGGAAAAGGAGACCACACCCAATGTTCATAACAATCCTCTCCCAGATCGTAGAGGTGAGGGAGTGAACGTGATCGAAACCGACGAAGAATGGGATCTGAAAGGGTCAATTGGACTCATTTGGGGAGGGGGATGATCCTAAAACGTCTCCACTCACCCTCACACCAATTGTAGTGCAAACTCAGGCGCCGATTGAAGTTGAGGTAGCCGCACCAATTCCATTTGAGGTTGAAGTAACAACACCCTTCACTGTGATGGTAAAACCTACGCCATCTTATAAGTCTAATGCTATACCCTAGGATTATGTTGCAGAGGCAAGAAGGAAAGGAAAGGCAAAAATGGAAGAAACAAGTGCAGCACAGGGTGTGACCAGAACCAGTAGGGTTCATACACCCGAGCATTTGGGAGGAACAAGCAAGGAAGCTGCCTTAAGCCGCATGTCATTGAGACTGGCCCATATGACCTTTCGAGAAAGGTGCAAGCAAGAGAATATTCGGTGTTTGATCATCTAAACAACACCCCTGCTCAAATATCCATTTTATCACTACTACAAAACTCTGAGGCACACAGGAATGCCCTGGTGAAGGTGTTGAATAAAGCCTATATACCCAATAACATTACCAGTGGAGAAATGGCCAACATGGTAGGACAGGTGTTGAAAAGCCACAAAATCACTTTTCATGAAGATGATCTGCCACCAGAAGGACTAAGTCACAACAGGGCACTACATATCACAATGCAATTTGAAAACAAATTCATCGCCAAAGTCTTAATAGATGGGGGTTCAAGTCTCAACATATCTCTACTGACTACTCTGAAGAGGCTGGAAAGGTATGTATGAGATAAGAGCAGGGTGTATGAATGTGAAAGCATTTGATAGGTCGCAAAGGGCCACAATTGGAGAGATCAACCTTAGCCTACAGATGGGTCCAACCTGGTTTGATGTCGAGTTTCAAGTGTTGGATATATCTGCAACCTACAATATACTGTTGGGACGACCATGGATACATGCCGCTGGGGCCGTAGCTTGCACTCTGCACTAGGCTGTGAAGTTTGAATGGAATTATCAAGAATTGATCATCCATGGAGATAGGAGTAATCCCATTTATACCAATCAGACTGTTCCGGTCGTCGAGAATAGAAGGAAGTTGGGTGGAGAAACATACCATCGCATCGAGCGCGTCAAAGTAATTGAGAAAGATAAATGGTGGAGCAACAAGATAGAAAGCATATTGTTATGGATAGGGTATGAACCCGGCAAGGGTCTCGGCAAGAATCTCCAAAAGATCACCAAACCGGTACAGTTAAAGTGTTATGGTACAACTTTCGGACTTGGGTATGAGTACACTTGGCAAGAGTATCAGGATTGGTCGCAACCATGGAGTGGTCCTTATTATCCGCTGGAATAACCAATACCGCATTTGCACCAGACATTTCAAAAAACTGACGTGATATGGGGGTCTGAAGAAGATGAAGCTTTAGTTGGCCTAAGGAATTTATTTCTGGATGAGGAAGACATGGACTGCAGTTTGATAGTTGAGGTGGAGGAGGAGGAGGACCTTACCATTCTGACCACGGAGAAAGGAACTATTCTCAAGAATTGGACTGTTGCACCGTCCCGGGCCCGTCGAGTTCCTGGGTTGCCTGGCAATTAGCATAGTTTATTTTAAAAGCAATTTTGAGCATTTAAGACATTTTTAGTATTTTGTTTTGAACGTATTTTGTTTTGAAATAATTGCTCGAGTCATCGAGCCGTACCTATTTTGATGTTTTTCAAGATTTTATTTAATGAATTGCTATTTTTAGTATTTATTGTTATCCTTTACGTTTTTCTCTACATCGTTATTATTAATTATCTCGATGAACCTACGACTGTGACATGTAATAAGACAACACAGCATAAGGAAAGTGATTCAGAGGATATGGAAGACGATGTAATACCTGAGGAAATTGTCAGAGAGGTGGAAAATTTTGAAAACAAGCCTAAGTCTAACTTGGACAAAACTGAGACAGTTAACTTAGGAGATTCCGAAACGGTCAAGGAAACCCGTATAAGTATTCACCTATCACCATCAGAGAAAGAAGAGTATATTTAGTTCCTAAAAGAGTAAGAAGACATTTTTGCATGTTCTTATGATGATATGACTGGTCTGAGCACATCCATAGTGGCTCACAAGTTACCCCTGATCCCATGTGTCCACCAGTGAAACAGAAGCTCAAAAAATTCAATGCAGATATGAGTTTGAAGATAAAAGAGGAAGTCACTAAGAAAATCAAAGCCAAGGTTCTCAAAGTGGTTGAATATCCAACCTGGTTAGCCAACATTGTGCCAGTTCCGAAGAAGGGCGGGAAGGTCAGAGTATGTGTCCATTATCGGGATTTAAATAGAGCAAGTCCTAAAGACAATTTCCCGTTGCGCAACTGTACCAAGCATGAGCTCCAGTCTTTTGTGGATTTCTTCGCGGAATATCACCAAATCTAGATGGATGAAGAGGATGCGGAAAAGACAGCTTTTATCACTCAGTGGGGGATGTATTGCTATAAAATAATGTCGTTTGGCCTGAAGAATGTTGGAGCCGCTTACATGAGAGCCATGACAAACATTTTCCATGACACGATTCACAAAGAAATAGAGGTGTACATGGATGACATCATCATCAAATCCAGAAGAAGCACAGATCATATAGCAGACTTGAGGAAATTCTTTGATCGACTTCGAAGGTACATTCTGAAACTAAATCCTGCAAAGTGTGCCTTCGGAGTCCCTGCCAGGAAATTGCTAGGTTTCATCATCAGTCGCCGAGGGATTGAACTAGAACCGTCAAAGGTCAAAGATATCCAAGACTTGCCACCTCCAAAGAGCAAGAAAGATGTGATGAGTTTCTTAGGGCGTCTCAACTATATCAGCCGTTTCATAGCAAAATCAATTGTGATCTGTGAATCGATTTTCAGAATGTTGAAGAAAGATGCTGCAACAAGCTAGACTCAAGAATGCCAGAAAGCCTTTCACAAAATCAAAGAATATTTGTCCAAACCACCAGTCTTGGTCCCACCGGAACCTGGGAGACCTCTGCTACTCTACCTATCTATACTAGATAGGGCTTTCGGTTGTGTCTTGGGACAACACGACGAGACGAGAAGAAAGGAGCAGGCCACATACTATCTGAGTAAGAAGTTCACACCGTACGAAGCACGGTATTCTTTGCTGGAACGCACCTGCTGTGCTTTAACATGGATAGCTCAAAAGTTGAGGTATTACTTCTGTGCCTACACCACGTATCTCATATCAAGAATGGATCCTCTAAAATACATCTTCCAGAAACCCATGCCCACAGAGAAGTTAGCAAAATGGCAGATACTACTGAGTGAGTTCGACATCATCTACGTAACTCAGAAGGCGGTCAAAGGGCAAGCGTTGACGGATCATCTTGCAGAAAATCCTGTAGGTGGAGAATACGAACCACAGAAAACGTATTTTCCTGATGAAGAGGTATCGTTCATAGGAGAAGATATCATAGAAACATACGATGGTTGGAGAATGTTTTTCGATGGAGCTGTAAACTTCAAAGGAGTGGGTATTGGAGCTGTCTTAGTATCAGAAACATGTCAACACTATCCAGTATCTGCAAAGCTCAGATTCCCGTGTACCAAAAACATGGCAGAATATGAGGCCTGCATCTTAGGACTCAGATTAGCCATTGACATGAACGTTCAGGAATTATTGGTAATTGGAGATTCAGACCTTTTGGTACATCAGGTTCTAGTAGAACGGGCTATAAAGAATACTAAGATATTGCTATATTTGCACTATGTAAAAGAGTTGATGAAGAGATTCACATAGATAGAATTTAAACATGTTCCGAGGATTCAGAATGAGTTCGCCGATGCATTGGCTACTTTATCTACCATGATACAACACCCAGACAAGAATTTCATCGACCCTATCCCGATGGGAATCCAAAGTCAGTCGGCTTATTATGCTCATGTTGAAAAAGAAATCGATGGAAATCCATGGTTCCACGGCATCAAAGAATATCTAGCAAAAGGGGAATACCTAGAGCACGCAAATCATACTCAGAAATGCACACTCCGAAGGTTATCCAATCACTTCTTCCAAAGTGGGGGAATTCTGTATAGGAGGACTCCGGATCTGGGGTTGTTGCGGTGTGTCGACACCAAGGAAGCATCCAAATTGCTCTAAGACATACATGCTAGAACCTGCGGACCACACATGAATGGCTTCGTCTTAGCTAAGAAGATATTAAGAGAAGGGTATTTTTGGATGACTATGGAAACAGACTGCATCAGGTATGTCCAGAAGTTTCATCAATGCCACGTACATGCTGATATGATACGAGTGCCACCCAATGAACTCAATGCAACAAGCGCACCCTGGCCTTTCTCCGCTTGGGGCATGGATGTCATCGGTCCGATCAAACCCGCTGCTTCAAACGGTCATAGATTTATTCTCGTGGCCATAGACTATTTCACAAAATGGGTTGAAGCTGCATCCTACAAAGCTGTAACTAAGAACGTCGTCGCAGATTTTGTTCGAGATCGCATTGTTGGTCAATTCGGAGTACCAGAGTCAATCATCACCGACAACACCGCCAACCTTAATAGTGATCTAATGAAGGCCATGTGTGAAACTTTCAAGATCAAGCATACGAATTCCACAGTATACAGGCCGCAAATGAATGAAGCTATAGAAGCCGCCAATAAAAACATTAAGAAGATATTGAGGAAAATGGTAGATAATTACAAACAATGGCACGAGAAGCTACCATTTGCTTTGCTTGGATATCGTACCATAGTTCGCACATCAACTGGGGCAACTCCTTATTTATTGGTTTACGGTACTGAAGCGGTTATCCCTCTGAAATAGAAATCCCTTCTATAAGAATCATACAAGAAGCTGAGCTCAACGACATAGAATGGGTGCAAAGCCGCTATGAACAACTAGCTCTCATTGATGGAAAAAGAATGAATGCAGTGTGTCACAATCAACTTTAGCAGAACAGAATGTCCAAAGCTTTCAATAAAAAGGTCAGACTAAGTCATTTCACGCCAAGGCAATTGGTACTAAAACGAATCTTCCCACATCAAGACGAAGCTAAAGGAAAATTTTTACCCAATTGGCAAGGTCCCTATATGGTTCATCAAGTACTAACAGGAGGAGCACTCATACTTGCAGAAATGGACGGAGAAATTTGGCCAAAACCTATTAACTCAGATGCAGTCAAGTGATACTATGTTTAGGATTGTTAACATTTCTTCATTTGATGTAACTGAACTACGCTTGACCTCATTCCAGTTTAAGAGGGGATACATAGGCAGCCATGTGGGTTCGGTCACATCTTAATAAAATCTTCATTTCGCTATGGTCAGAAACTGGGGGGCAGAATTTAGAGGAGGACCCTCAAAATTCTAAAGCAAGTCCAGCCAATTTCGTCATACGCAGAATAGTCAAAGAATTGCTTTCAAACTGGGGCAGAATTTTGAGGGTCCCAGAATTTTGAGGAGGACCCTCAAAATTCTAAAGCAAGGAGGTCGTGATGTCTCAAAAATATGTCACGGTCATTGGTTCATCTAACTTTCTTGATATCGCATATTACTATGTTTCAAAAGAATAACTATATTTATCAAAGGCATGCATATTTTTCGAAAACTTTATTTCTATGGCAGCCAAATGTTACTCGGGGTAACTCAAATAGGATCTCAAGACAGGAGCACAGACAAGGCAGAAGACAAAAGCGTGAACCAACCTTCCCCATGGAACTCACAATTTTTCTTTGAATGCAGGTACAATAAGACAACGATACTCGCAGATACATCAAGACATTGCCTTCAAGACAACATATTATTTAGCACAAACATCTTCAGCTAAGAAAATTTTTCCATTTGCCTCTTATTTTGCATGAGGCTAAGCATTGCCTGCATAAGGCTAAGCACTGCCTTTCCCTGCATGAGACTAAGCATTATCTCCTATTCAAATGAGGCTAAGCCCTGCCTCCCTAATTACATAAGGCTAAGCACTGCCTTTCCTTGCATGAGACTAAGCATTTTCTCCTCTTTGCATGAGGCTAAGCATTACCTCCCTAATTGCATAAGGCTAAGCACTGCCTTTCCCTGCATGAGATCTCCTATTCCTGCATGAGGCTAAGCATTGCCTCCCAA
This sequence comes from Nicotiana attenuata, assembly GCF_001879085.1. NCBI lineage: Eukaryota > Viridiplantae > Streptophyta > Magnoliopsida > Solanales > Solanaceae > Nicotiana > Nicotiana attenuata. The sequence goes on along the minus strand of NW_017670556.1, from coordinate 572,317 downwards.
ATTACTTAAGGCTAAGCACTGTCTTTCCTTGCATCGAGACTAAGCACTGTCTACTGTTCTTGCATGAGGCCAAGCATTGCCTCCCTAATTGCATAAGGCTAAGCACTGTTTTTTCTCGCATCAAGACTAAGCATCGTCTCCTCTTCTTGCATGAGGCTAAGCACTGCCTCCCCTAATTGCATAAGGCTAAGCACTGCCTTTCCTTGCATCAAACTAAGCATCATCTCCTCTTCTTGCATGAGGCTAAGCACTGCTTCCCCTAATTGCATAAGGCTAAGCATTGCCTTTCCTTGCATCGAGACTAAGCACTGTCTCCTCTCCTTGGATGGGGCTAAGCATTGCCTCCCTAATTGCATAAGGCTAAACATTGTCTTTCCTTGCATCGAGACTAAGCATTGTCTCCTCCTTGCAGGAGGCTAAGCACTGCCTCCTCATTTTGCCTAAGGCTAAGCATTGCCTTGCCCTCGCATAAGACCAAATTCTATCTCCATTACGCTATTTAAGACCTAGCACTATCCTCTATTCACCTGGGGCTAAGCACTGCCCTAATCTTACACAGGACTAAGCTTTGACTTATTTTATTTTGCATATGACCAAGCATCATATCTTTGCATCTCATGGGCTGAAACATCGCCATTTTTGTCCAAAGGCGTCATAGTCCGAAGGCATCATCCTCACAGCTAGAAGACATCATTCCATGGCCTAAGGGTCTCTCAATATTGCACATCATTATTCAAAGGCGTCATGGTTCAGAGGCACCATTTTCATAGCCCGAGGACATCATTTCATGGCCTGCGAATCCCTTGTCGCATGATTCACGACCCAGGACGTCATGGTCTAAGGACATCATCCTCACCGTCCAAAGACAATTTTCATGGTCCGAATGGAATTTGCATCATGTTTAAATTCTCGAAATAATCCATATATATATATATATATATATATATATATATATATGCATGCACCATGTTTTAAGTTTTGCAGGTGATCCAGGAAGTAACCGTTTTTCATACAGGAGCAATCTTCGCTCCGGTTTCTGTTTATAACATTCACATCCGTAACGACCACCAGTAATTGCCCACCTTTCACTCCATGACCGTTCAGATATTTGCCCTGTGATACATCCATAACGTCTCAAATTCACATTAATGACTCCGCATAAAACCATCCGATACTATCCTTCCCAAAAGAATAGTTTCCAAAACGTACGACCATTCTTGCAACAACTCCATCGGTTTCGTTCAAAGTTGGATCCAGAACTACACACGGCCTGATTCCCGTAAGACCAGGGATATGTAGGCAACTCAGGAACCAGGGTTCGGCCCCCATCTTTTAAATCACATCATTCCTCATTCTATTCGGCCGAAATTGGTCATTATTTTTTTTACCCGACAACTCTTCCACCATTCCCGGGTAAAGAGGGCAGCTATTGATACCCAATTTTGACCTCATATTTTTTCAAATAGTATATATCCTTTCAAAACAACAATTTGCATCATCATTTAGTTTACAAACCTATACAAACATTTTGTATAATTTTTCCCATAAGTTTTAGAGCTTTAAAATTAATTTTCTTATATTTAAATATCCAGTAATTATCCCTTAATTTATTTTGTGATGACTTAGTTGCCTAAAATAATTATCTTGCACCTATAAAATATGTTTCAAATATTTTTATTCTATTGCTATAATAACATTAGTATTTTTCAGGCTATTTATCTAATTTTGCAATAATGGCCTGTATTCATACATAATGGCTCTTTATTATAATTCTTAGCAAATTTATATTTTTGTAATACAAAGTTATTATTTTAAGTATTTTAGTGCATAAATAATATTTTCATTCATTTATTAAGCATTTTCATAAATTATTTTGATAAATTTTGGGGTATTTAAATAATAGCCTAACTTCTTACCTATTTTCGGACCTAAAACTACCCAGACCTCAGCCCAATTACTCCAAACCTCAGCCCAGTTACCCCAAACCCAACACAAATAACCCACTAACCCAACCCGGTCGGTACCCGTTTTACACGACCCGCCCCAGCTTTCTTTTAATCATGACCGTTAATTTCTCAAGAGTAACGGCCCATAATTAAACACTCCCTTTAATTAACCTAACTCCTAACCCTAACCCCATTCCCCCTTTGCCCACCACCTCTGTATCCTCTCATCTCTCTTCTCCCTCCTTCAGAAACCTTAGCCGCCTCACCCATCTTCTCCAAATTCAAGTAAATCAAGGACTCCCTCTGTGATTTACTTGCTTTTTATGTGTTACCTTGTTATTATCTGCAAGATTATGATGTTATATGGTACTTGCCCCAATTTCGGCAAGTATCAATACCCAAACGAGATTCCAACCGCCTTCAATCCTTAAAATTTAGATGATATTTTGTCTATATGCACTCTATATGGTCCGATTCAGTGAGATCTTCGACTATCCATGCTTCCTTTTCGAACTAGGGTTTGAAATTTTCCCTTATTTCTTACTGGTTCTTGATTGATAATTTTCCTTTTCCGTGTTTGACTATTCTTTTCCGTATTTCTATTTAATCTGCCATGTTTCCCTATTTTCTACTTTATTTTGCCCTAAATCAGACTCTAGATGATTTTTGGTATGATATTTTCCTTATTCTCTGTTTATTCTTCCGCATCCCTTTATTTTTTAGTATTATTAGCGTGATAATTGTTATTCCCTGTCGATTTACTTAACCCCCTTCGTTTATGCCCTAAAAAGTCGATTCTAATTGATTCTAGTATATCTTTCATTATTTGTGTTTGAAAATTTTGTTTTCCATGTTTACTTGTTCGATAAACCCCTCTCATGAAACCCCTTAGGGAGAGATTTTTGAATCATCATTCCGGCTATTGTTTTTCACAACTCTCTCACTCACTCACTGTTACCATCAAACTCTCTGAAACTATTGAATAACCTCCTCCGGTGCAAGAACTGCTCGAAGTGCATTCTCGAGGCTCTTGTGAACTTTGAAGCATCGGGGGTCTGGGGTTTTGCTACTACACTCTGCACTCTTTTAGTTCTGCTACTGGTTAGTGTTTAAACCCTCATAATATTTATTTTCATTCCTTCTTTCTGCACATGTATCTGAACTTTGGTTCAATTGTGATGGTGTTCAACTTTTATATCATTCTGTGTTATTTGACGCATGAGAATAGTCTAGTGTTCATGTCATGCTTCACTATAATTTGCACTCTACGATCTCTTATCTCCTAATATTAGTTCTATACCCTGTAGCATCTTAACATGTTAATTTTGGACTTCAATATTGTGGTTGTATGTTGTTTTGCATATTGAGTTTAGATAATGCCCTAGCTCTATGGAAACCCCTTTACTTGAATGAACTATTACTGAGTCCTGTGTATATTGGAGTGTTTTTTAATACTGCTCTGAAACTTGTTTAAACCTGTTTCATGCTATCTTGATTCTCTAAAGGCAAACACTCTAGTTTTCAATTGACTAGGACTTTGCTCTTATGTTAACATGTTTTTCCAGTATGCCTTGGTTCATTTGCTATTTTCTCCTTTCTGTGATAATCAATATATGTATCCCTCCATTATGTCCAAGTGTTGATATGGCACTAGGTCAGACTTAACTTAATTTTAGACCCTTAAATGTCAACTAGTGCAATCTAGGTATGTTTGCACACTTGTTTTCCTTTCCCTATGATGTTTGTCTATGTGATGCTTTGCTACTGAACCTTGCTGAATTTTGCCGGTCTACCTGACCAGTTATGTTTTATGGTCATCCTGGGAATTTCTGTCCATTCTCATTACTTGGTTCTTTGGTATTCTTAATCCCTATTCTTAGCCGGCTGAAAGCTAAGGCTACCTAGGTTCTTTGTTGGCTTCCCTAGTGTGAGCACTGCTCAAGGTCCAATTGAGGCCCTTGGGAACTCTGACACACTAGGGGCTAGGCTCTAGTCATTCCTCAACTTCTAAAAGTGTCCCTAATACCCTACCTCCCTATCCTGTATTATTTTCTATACTGGTTGTTCCAAGTGATGCAATACTTGGTGCTGTGGCTCACTGAAAGGGGTCTGAACTCCCCTATGGACCTGTGATCGAGTGGCTCTTTTTGAAGGCCTAAGTGTACTATGTCACAAGTATTGAAGGCCCAGCAAGGCTGGGTATTTAGTTATTCTATTTGAGCCTGCTATAGGCCTGTCTATTGCCATGTAATATTACTACTTTATTATTAATTTGGGTTTGTAATAATAATCTTTGTATAAACGATCGGGTTTTAGTAAAAGGGGATGGGGTAAATTCTAATATTAACATGCGATGGGTAGATGACATGCCTATGGGATTGAATGGTGCATTTGTTCTATATTATTCATTCCCTGTGCACACTGTAGAGAGCATGCCGTTAGGAAAAACCACACACACTTGCACTACTTGTTTATTAGTAAAGCGTGAGCTCAAATGCCTCAATATATTTGTAGCTATATGTTGTTAGAGAACCTGCCTGTAGGAAATACCGTTGAACTTTCTATTAATTCGTATTATTACATCATATCCAATTGATACCATGCCTATAGGATCTCACTAGTTTATGATCCACTTTCACCTAGAAATCATGTCTATAGGACCTTAATTAACCAATCATCTACTGCTCCACCTAGATAACATATTTTTAGATGCATTGGGATATAAAATCAAAATTCAATTGTCAATTTCTAGAAATCCCGCCTATAGGACTGTCACTCGCTTAATATTATCCCCTTGTCAAGGCTGGATTTCCAGAGTTATCTTCATTTGTTTAACTATGCTACTATTAGATATCATGCCTATAGGACAATGTTACTTTTCTAAAACTGGTTCTAAAACCACCGTTAACGGTAAATGCTTTACTGCTTCCTCGTCTAAACCAACAAAGCCAGTAATGTTATATATGCGCATTTGAATCCAAGTTACCTAGAAATCATGTCTATAGGGATTTAAGTTCTTTAATCTTGAACGGCCTAACATGAAAATCTGTTTTTCACGTGCATTTGCTATTTAACTGTGGAGGTTAATTTGAGCCTTTGATTACATCGTATGTGAAGTCTATTGTGTTTTGTATATCGCCTAGTTTTTGACATTTTCTGAGCAGCCTAAGTAAAGTCTAAAATCACCCAAAATAAAGGTCTAACGCCTCGTGGACCATAGGCACAGGACGGGTAGTGCACGCATAGGGTACGACTTATAATTGAACTATGCGCTTTAGGTAATAACCAAAAGATAGTAATTGGATAGCAAGAGATGATAGTCTGTGTCCGCCGAATAATATGAGTTACACCCCATTTAGAGGGAGTTATGAAGTATTATTTATATTGCACGGGGTGATCCTTAAGGCTAAAAAACTTAGGACCCCCCATCTTATTTCCCTTTTGCCTTATCAAGTGTTTGTATTCATTTACTCAAAGTCTTTTATAATGATAAAATTCTGCCGGGACCTACAGTTGTGGACCTCGAAAAGTGCCTAACACCTTCTCTTCGAGGTAATTTTCAGCCCTTACCCAGTCTTTGGTGACACAAACTAGTTGAACCTGAGTCATTTGCAAATAGGTGCCCTAACGCACCTTAAAAATCGTTAGGTGGCGACTCTTATCTTTTAACCCTTCCTTTAAAAGAGTTGTCATGTGTCGAAACCTGATTTCACGAGGAAACGAGGCGCGACAACTGTCCCACCTATTTTTCCCACACAACCCTATTATGAGGTTGAGTTAGAAGAGTTTTCAATTAAAGCGGCATTTTGAAAAATGGGTAATTTATTATTTAGAGTCATCACTTGGAATTGAATTGTGGTATTCCAAGTCACCTTTTAGTTGTATCCCTCATCAAACGGAAGATTTGACTCCATATTTATGGTACGAAAACAGAAGATTGCGTAAGGAATTCTGTTGACCGAGGGGAAGGTGTGACGCACCCTCGTGGTTCTAGCACAATCTCATTTATTGACATATGTCCGACTTAAATCAATTCTTTTCTATTCTTGTATTTTATCAATTATGGTTTGCCTATTACCACTTAATTGTTAAATTTTATTAATTATTTTGGCCTAGATGCGGTACGCATACAAGGTAGTTCTATGAACTTGGATATTAAACCAAGGTATGGGAATCTACACACATGATTAAAATATAATTATTTCACAATTAAAGGTATCAAGATGCGGGAATGCACATATGATCCTTTTATTATTTAAGCATATCAATCCAAGGTTCGATTATGAACATATGGGCTAATGTTTAAAGTGCGTGTAAAGCCTTTCTAGCGCACTTAGAGTTTTTCATTTATTTATTTTTTTTAGATCCGAGACATTTATTTGTGTATATATTATTATTATTATTATTGTTATTATTATTATTATTATTATTATTAACCTCTCCCTCACAATTTTTTTTTACCGTTCTTTTATTTCTTATATTTTTGAATTAATTTTCAACCCGCAATCCTCACTATAAAAATATCATATGTGCTCCGAGATATTTATTGATTGAATAAACTCAAAATTATATTTAGAGTCAACTTGTTTTCTATACTCAAAATTATTTTCCCTACCGTTCCTTTTAATAGTTTGAACATACAGTAAATTAATATGAAATAAAATTCTATCCATTAAACTATATGACATCACATTCTCAAATATTAACTTAATAAAATTATATAAATAAACTGAAGATCCCAACATAATAACTTCCTATCTAGTTGGGTGTAACTACCCGACCTAACATTTTGAGTTTGGCAATTAGAGGCCTTGAGTAGCTTCACATTATGTATTATGACTTGCACGTGTGGTTGGTTTCGATTTTCGAGGAGTTTGGAGTTGATTTGAAAGAATAATTCTCGATTCGGAAGATTTAAGTTGGAAGAGTTGACCAAGGCTTTACTTTTAAGTAAATGACTTTGGAATCGGGATTTGAAGGTTCTTATAGGCTCATAAGGTAATTTCAGACTTGGGTGCATGTTCGGGTTGAGTATCGGATGGTCCGGGATCGATTCGGCGCTTATTATCGTAAGTTTGCATTTTGAAGGTTTAAAATTTGCTAAGTTTGACTTAGAATGTACTTTGGTGTTATCGGACTCTAAATGGTGTTTCGGGACCTTGGATAGGTTTACTTTATTGATTGGAACTTGTGTGTGAAGTTTGGTCATAATCCGGAATGTTTAAGAGTGATTCGGACACTTAAGTTGCAATCTAGTTAAATTTAAGAAAATGAGTTGACCACGGTCAAATAGTGAACTTAGCGATATTGGATTCATGATTTAAATGTTTCAATAGGCGTGTATGATGATTTTGGACTGTCCGCAAGTTTTGGTTAATTTCCGGTGAGGTTCGGATGGGTTTGGATTGTGACGCCCTCTTATTTGATGTCTCAGTGTTTTTTCTTGTGGCGTAAAGGGTACCATATTGATCAAATGATCTTTTATTTGTGATTGGATTAAACCATTAGATCCGTATCCTAAGTACGGAGCCATAGCAATAAGAATCGTCGAATTCTGAGGTCGTAGAAAGAGTTGTGCCCATTTCCATGTCGGAAAAGATTGCTAGTTTCTCGTGCTAACTTTTGTTCTTCGCGAACATAAGGGAGGTCCCGCGAGCGCGAGAAGGAATTTTGGGTTGACTGGTCAACGCAAAAAAAATTCTTCACGAACGAGAAGGCGATGAACGAAAATCCTCTGGGTAGTGTTTTAAACCAAGTATTTTAGTATTTTAAGCATATCTTTAGTTCTAGAGCTTTGTTTGAGGGGATTTTTGCGGCATTGTTCTCGTCTCAATAAGGTGTTAAATATCTAACCTTTATTTTTGATATTTTCCCATGATTATTTTCCTTGGTTATTATTTTTATCCGTACTTGAATTGTTAAAAATTGAGTTTTGAGCCCCAAAGTTCTAAAATGGTAAATCCTTGATTCGAGGGTCAATTCATGGATAAAAAAAGGATGATTTTCTGGGCATATGCTATATAAGTTATGGGTAATATTTCTTTTTGATAATTTTCAGAATTCGGGCACGTGGGCCCGGGGGTTGACTATGTTGACTTTTTGAGCGGAGTTGGAAATTATTATAAATTGTTAAAAATATGGGTATTAGAGTATATTTTTACTGGTTTGAACGTAGTTTGAATAGTTTCTGATCGTTTGGCATCGGTTTGAGGTATTAGAGAGGCGTTGGAGCTGGTTATCAGATTTCGGAGTGAGGTAAGTTTCCTGTCTAGCCTTGTGAGGGAAAAATTACCATGTATGTGTTATATTTGTTATGTGCTACATGTTCTGGGAGCTACGCACGTATGAGGTGACGAGTGTCCGTGCGTATGCAAGAATTCCTGATTCTGTCCGGGTAGACCTACACTCACACCATGCTTTAGTTGTACTATTTGAGTTATTCTTGCATGTTTAGATGCTTTAACTCACATTATAACATGAGATTAGACTCGCGTGGAGTAAAGCACTTATTTTTTTAGATACTTGACAAGTTACCGAATTTGTCGTGGCAATTGTACTTCCCTTACGGGTTTCTCCCGTTGTGCGAATTTATCAAAAATTTTCTTGAAATTCATGACTCACACATATATTTCTTGAGTGGGGTCAAGGACCCGTTAAAGTTACATATTCTAATGGGATGGGCTTAATGCCTCAATAGTACTCTTATCGATTGGGTCGTTCGCCTCGGCAGTATCATGTATCACACTCTTATGGGATCAGGTCGTTCGCCTCGGCAGGATATTGTAATACACTCTTGTGAGATCGGGTCATTCGCCTCGACAGGATATTGTAACACACTATTATAGGATCGGGTCGTTCGCCTCGGCAGGATATTGTAACACACTCTTATGGGATCAGACCGCTCGCCTCAGCAGAATCGTTCATGGTGTTGAATAAGAAGCCAGTGTGCCCGTGAGTTTCCTTGATTTGAGACGTGACCTTTTACCTGGTGGTGACCATTATGTTTTCCATTTGAGTACTATCCCATATATGAGGACTTTGTGTTTATTGTTCAATTGAGGATCGTATTATGTACTTATATCTGTTTTCACTGTTCTTGCTTGCCATATTTCATACTTGTCTACTTTTATTGTTGTACTTGATTTATTAGACCACTAGTAAGTGTCGATATCGACCCCTCGTCACTGCTTCTCTAGGGTTAGGCTAGAAACTTACTGGGTATGCATTGATTTATGTACTCGTGCTAAGCTTCTACACTAATTGTGCAGGCTTGATAGGTTTAGTTAGTGATCATCTTGGTATATAGGCGCAACTGCTGAGGATACTTTATCGTGAGCTGCATTCTATGCTATGAGCCGCAGAACACAGAGTCTCCATCATATTTATTTACTTCATCCTGTCTATCTTATATTTTATACAAATGTTGTATTGTTATTGTACTCCCTAGTAGATGTTTATGCACTTGTGACACCGGGTTTTGGAGATTTTGATTCTACATATTGTTGTATTCTACTATTACTCTAGGTTTAAATAATAACATATGCACCTTTTTATAAAAATGAACGAACTTTCACTCTTTATTTCATTAATTAATTTGAAATGCATCTTGGATCAACGATCGACGTATTGATTAAATTGTTGGCTAGCCTGACGACGATGTTGGGCGTCATCACAACCTATAGTGGGATTTGGGCCGTGAGCGCTTGGTATCAGAGCACTAGGTTCACTTAGGTCTCACAAGTCATGAGCAAGCCCATTAGAGTCTTGTGGATCGATACAGAGATGTCTGTACTTATCTTTGAGAGGCTACAAGGATGTTAGGAGAACTTCCCTTCTTGATTCCTCCTCGTGGGATTCGATTTCATTGGAGCTTATGTCTTTATTTCCTTCCTACTTATTCTTACACAATGTTCAGCGCTTGCTATTAATTGGGCATCGAGGAGTCGCAGTGGTGCTGCAGTTGTGGTGCAGGTTGTTTTTCCCTGCGTACTCAGGCAAACTATTATCGTCGTCGCGTGGAGGGGTGTTCAATCATTTCAGTCCAATGTTGGTGCTGCCCATGAGTTCAGGGTCATACACGGTGTATTGTGATGTTCTTGCATTGTTATCGCGCAGTGCTTGTGTAAATGGTAGGGTGCTTATTTATGTGTCGCGGCCATGAATGATCTAGGAGCAGGATTATCCAGCTCATGATTGGGAAGTTTAGTATTCGTTCCAATACTGGAAAGGCAACTGGTTTATGAATGTTCAGGTTTTGGTTGACAGAGTAGCGATATTTGATATTTTCAACTTGGTGGAATTCTTAATTGTGTCGTGGCGTCATCATCCCTGTTTGAACGTAGTAAGGCATGTCGATATGATGGTCTTCATTCGTGAGCATTAGGGGCATGGTGTTGTGAAATGGTACTTAAGAAGCAGTTATTGGAGATGACGATGTGTTGCGATTTTAGAGTCCGATCGGTATTTCCAGTGTTGATGGTTCGAGGAAGAAGATCTTAAAGAGGATTAGAGTGGATGGCAATCTGTTTATCAAAATGCTATGGAGATGGATTGTGATTTGGGGTGGCATGACTGGCGATGGATGATCAGAAAAGACATGCTTAGATATGCGTTGTGGTGGTTGGATTGTTAGCAGGTCAAGTATGAACAGCAGAGGCCGAGTAGTTTGCTTAGGAAGATGGTTTAACCAAAGTGGGAGTGGCAGTGTATCATATGGATTATGTGGTAGGATAGCCAAATGCTTTGAGAAATCTAGAGCGATTTGGGGATCACAGTGGACAAATGACTAAGTCTATGTATTTCGTTGGAGTGGTGGCTTCTGTACTCAGGAAGTTCGAATGTGAAAAAAGAGATTGCTTGGAATATAGAGGAACGTGAATTCTCGATCATTGTTCCGGGATGTAATATGACTTCGGGTTTTGAATGCATTGTTGGATCTTCAGTAGATGTAAAATGGAAATAAACTGGCACTTACAGCTGGTGGGCAAGTGTGGGATCAAGAGGATTAACTGATTTTGTGGTGGTTGTAACCAGGGAAATATCGTTGGAAGTTGTTGATATGGGGTTACACTGGTGGACTATCTCCTGTGAGGTGTTAGGACTTGCATGATTTCTAGTAAAGATCCTATGAAGAATTTTATTTTCTATTCAACATAAAGTATGTACTACTATGTGGGCTAGGATCGCTTGAAGAAGATGGTGTAGCGATTAGGAGGTCGAGTGTGCGTTTGGGGATGATAATTCGAGATATGTTATGAAAAGTTTAACAAGAGATTGCGAGAATTTGGCGGAATAACGATGCGAAATCAGGTAACCGAGAAGGAGGAGTCATTGTGGTTTATATATATATATATATATATATATATATATATATATATATATGATTTGTGGCTGAAAGCTAAGTGGGGGAGCCTACTGTCTACTATTGGCTCGCGTGGTTATGTGCCTTGGCAGTTGTCATGCCCCGAACCTGGGGGCGAGACCGGCACCCAGTGCCTCACCTAACCTAGCGTACCAACTTGAGACTGAGGGGAAATTAGCTTTGACTAAACATCAATATAAAGCTAAGCCGACAAGGCCGTCTTAACTACTACAGCTGACAAACTAACAAAATATACTTGTAAGGCCTACAAGCACAACATACTACACTAACTCACAGGATATGTCTACAAGCCTCTACTGATGGATGTACCGTGATCGGAATATGGCCCCGACCTACCGATAACATATATCCATATGTACACAAGATGTACACAAAACTCTAGACCTGGCAACTCCGAAGGACGTGGAGTTTACCAATCAAGATGAACTCGGGCAACACCTACTAAGGAGGTCTACCCGTCTATCTGTCTGAACCTGCACGTATGAAATGCAGCATCCCTAGAAAAGGGACGTCAGTACAAAATAATGTACCAGGTATGTTATAACATTCCCAACTTGTCGACTTTCGACGAAACATTATTTTCTTCAATTCCTTTAGCTTCTGAACCTTCCAAACCTCATTGTACTTGCTGTTAATGATCTTCAATATTTGTAACCTCCGAGGTCACATGATTAAATTACTTTATATACTTTCAAATATTATCTCATTTGGTCCTACTTTAGTTTGGTTACAACGCATTTTTACGTACGGAAATATAGGGTGTAACATCGTTCCCCTCTTGGGAACATTCGTCATCGAATGTTCACTATTAGAGACTTTGGAAAATTTTTGCTAGAGTCTCCTCCGTAGAGTAGACTAATACCAACCTGCACGCAGCTAGAAAACATACTATGCATGCCACAGATGGACAATATCTATAATTAGCAACACTTTGCCTCACACAGCTGTAAATCATAATTACTAAAAGTCAAAAATAAGAGCTTACCTAATGACCTACTAGCTTGAATAGAGCTGTGTTGTAGTATCCCATGTCGAGTCATATCTTCAGTCTGAAATAGGTGGGGGCATTTAGACTTCATTTCTTCCTCCGCTTCCCGCGTCAATCTTCCACAATCTTGCTTCTCCATAAAACTTTCACGGAAGCTACCTCCTTATTTCATAGCTTAAGGATTTGTCGGTCTAGGATGGAAACTAGAATTTCCTTGTATGACAAGTCCTCCGTAATCTGTACATCATCTGTGGCACCACTCGGGTAGGAAATGCACTTCCATAGCATAGATATGTGAAAAACCAGATGGACGGACTTCAATTCTGAGGGCAATTCTAACTCATAAGCTACTAGGCCCACTCTCCGACTGATCCTATAAGGCCCAATATACCGTGGGCTAAGCTTGCCTTTCTTGCCAAACCTCATCACGCCCTTCATTGGTGACACCTTTAAGAATACCCAGTCATTAACCCCAAACCTCTAAGTCTCATCGATGCACGTCAGAATATGACTTCTGACGAATTTGAGCTATCAACAGTCGCTCTCGGATAAGCTTTACTTTCTCTATGGCCTGCTGAACCAGGTCGGCCCATGTAACCCATATTCTCCAACATCAAACCACCCTATTGGATATCTACACTTACGCCCATACAAAGCCTCGTACGAGTGGTAACTGTTATTATTTGCAAACTCGATAAGAGGTAGATGTTCATCCCATCTTCTTTTAATATCCAACACATGCTCGTAACATATCCTTGAGCGTTTGAATTGTGCGCTCAGCTTGTCCATCAGTCTGTGGATGAAAAGATGTGCTGAGATTCACCTGAGTCCCTAGACCTCTCGGAAATGACCTCCAAAAATATGCTGTAAACTGGGCCCCACGATCAGATATAATAGATACTGGTACTCCATGTAGCCGCACTATCTCCTTAATACATAACTGTGAATAATCTTTTGTTGTATATGTAGATTTGACCGGTAGGAAATGAGCTGATTTTGTGAGCCTATCGACTATCACCCATATAGAATCGAACTTACAAAGAGAACGAGGTAAACCCATGACAAAGTCCATGTTTATCGCCTCCCATTTCCACGTCGGGATCTCTATAGTCTGCATTAGCCCTCTGGGCTTCTAAAGCTCTACCTTCACCTGCTGGCAACTAGGACACTGGGCGACAAACTCAGCAATGTTCTTCTTCATATCGTTCCACCAGTACACATCCTTAATGTCATGATACATCTTCGTCACCCCAGGATAGATGGAGTACCACGAATAATGTGCCTCTGACATAATCCTGTCTCGTTGCCCTGCTACATCTGGAACACACAGACAACCTCTATATCTGAGAACCCCATCTCCTTTGAGCTCTAACAACGGCTTCTTCTGCTGCGGAACTCGGTCTCTCAACTCGACCAACTCTGAGTCCTCGTACTGCCTTTCCTTGACTTCAACAATGATAGATGATTTTGTAGTGTTTTGGAGTACAACTACACCATCGTCAGAATCTACTAACCGAACCCCCAAACAAGCCAATTGATGAATTTGTCTGGTTAATTGTCTTTTCTCGGCCTCTACATGTGCTAAGCTACCCATAGATCGGAGACTTAAGGCATCTGCTACAACATTAGCTTTCGCTAGATGTTAGAGAATGTTAACATCGTAATCTTTCAATAACTCAAGCTATCGCCTCTGTCGCAAATATAACTCTTTTTGCTTGAAGATATATTCTAGGCTATTATGATTTGTAAATACATCAACATAAACACAATATAAATAATGCCACCATATCTTAAGTGCATGGACAACCGCAGCTAACTCGAGGTCGTGAGTCGGATAATTCCTCTCGTGCTTCCTTAACTGCCTTGACGCATATGCAATTACCTTCCCATGTTGCATCAGGACACATCCTAACCCGACAGCTGAGGCATCAATACACGGCATAACCATATGGACCCTCTGGAAGTGTTAGAACTGGCGCTGAGGTCAACCTGTTCTGAAGCTCTTGGAAACTCCGCTCACAAGCCTCCGTCCACTGAAACTTAATTTCTTTTTGCGTCAACTTCATTAATGGTGCCGAAAGGGAAGAAAAATCCTTTACGAACCCCCGGTAGTGTCTTGCTAAGCCTAGAAAGCTACGAACCTCTGTCGGAGTGGTAGGTCTAGGCCAGGATTTCACGGCCTTAATCTTCTGAGTGTCTACCTATATACTTTCATCGGATACAATATGCCCCAAGAGTGCTACAGACTTCAACCAGAATTCACATTTAGAAAACTTAGCATACAACTTACGATCATGGAGGGTCTGGAGTAACGCTCGTAGGTGGTCTACATGCTCCTCCTCTGAATGTGAATAAACCAGAATATCATCAATATATACTATCATGAACATATCTAAAAATGGCCGAAATAGGCTATTCATCAAGTCCATAAATACGGCGGGTGCATTCATCAACCTGAAGGACATGATAAGGAACTCGAAGTGGCCATATCGGGTCCTGAAGGCTGTCTTGGGAATATCTTTCTCCCGAACTCTGACCTGGTGGTACCCTGACCTCAAATCTATCTTTGAAAAGCATCTAGCCCCCAGCAACTGATCAAACAAGTCATCGATCCTTGGAAGTGGATACTTATTCTTAATAGTTACCTTGTTTAGCTGCCTATAATCGATACACATCCTCAGCGAGCCGTCTTTCTTCCGCACAAACAGTACCGGTACATCCCAAGGTGAGGTACTAGGCCTGATGAAACCTTTCTCCAGCAAATCTTTTAACTATTTCTTCAACTCCTTTAATTCAGCAGGTGTCATTTTATACGGAGTGATGGATAATCGATGCTAAAATCAGTCTCTCGCTCTGGAGGAATACCTGGAAGCTCATCTGGAAAAACATCTACATACTCATTGACTACGGAAATAGACTGAAGTGTAGGTATCTCAGCATCTGCATCTCTAACTCGCACAATATGATAAATGCATCCTTTTGCGATCATTTTCCTCGCCTTCAGATAGGAAATAAACCTACCTCTAGGTGTTGCTGTATTACCTACCCAATCAAGGACTAGCTCACCCAGAAAATGAAATATGGCTGCCTTTTCTCGGCAATCAATGGTGTCATAGCAAGATGCCAACAAGTCCATGCCCATGATCGTATCAAAATCCATCATCTCTGGCTCAACTAGGTCGGCCGAGGTCTGACGACTACAAATTGTCACCGTACAACCTCAGTAAACCCATTTAGCAATAATCAGTTCTCCGACCGGTGTAGATACCGCAAAAGGATCACTTAGTATTTCAGGCACTATACCAAACTTCCCCGTGACAGATGGGGTAATATACGATAAAGTAGATCCCGGGTCTATCAAGGCATAAGCTTCATGAGAGCAAATGGTGAATATACCTGTCACAATGTCTGGTGAAGACTCCTGGTCCTGACGACCTGCTAAAGCATAGATACGGTTCTAGTTACCACCTGAACTGGAACCTCTACCTCTGCCTTGACCTCTACCAGCCAAAGATTGAGACTCGTGCCCTGAAGGATACGCGGACATAGATGATCTTGTTGCTGATCTCGCTGATTGTGCCATACCCCCAGAATCTCTATTTGGGCAATCTCACATCATATGCCTCGGACGCCCACATATATAACAAGCATCAAAACCTGCTCGGCATTGGCCCAAGTGTCCTCTACCACAGATGTCACACCGCGGCGGACATGACCATGTCTGCCCAGAACCTCACTGTCGCTGCAAACCTGACGCCCATGAGCTCTCACCTGGTCCCGACTGAGTATAGCGGTCATACCTGTAACCCTGTAACTGAGGTGGCAGAGGCCTAGGTGGCCGTCCGAAGTACTGAGGCCTATAACTACCCTGAGACTGCTCCTGAGACCTGATAATTCTCATTCTCTTATGCTGCCCTTGATCAAGCCTCTTTGTACCCTGCTGCCGACACCTTCCCCTTTCCATATTCTGGGCGAATGCCTGAATCCGGGAGATATCCATACTATCCTGCAATGCAGCGGTGGCACATGGCTCGGTCAACTCTGAGGCCAACCCTGCTATAAACTTGTGGATCATGTCCCGCAGAGTAGCAACTACGGATGGTGTATATATGGCTAATGAGTCAAAACGGAGACTATACTCTCGAACACTCATATTGCCCTGCTTGAGGGCTAGAAACTGATCGACCCGAGCCTATCGGTTCTCCCGCTATAAGTACTGGTCAAGGAAGGCATCTGAAAAATTCTCCCAAATAGATAGAGGTGCATCACGTCCCCTAGACCTCTCCAATCTCTCGTACCAAAAGATTGCTATATCTCGGAGTCAAAAAGGTGCTAGCTCAATTGCCTCTTTTTCCGTAGCATGCATAACCCCAAAGATCCTGTGAAGCTAATCTATGAAATCCTTCGGGTTCTCTATCTGATCTGTCCCCATGAACTCTAGGGGACTCAAAGCAATAAACTCTCGGACCCTTGAACTCCCAGAACCCTCAGAAGACCCTGCACTAGCTGATGCCCTAGCATGTTGCGGGTAGCTACCAACTGTGTCAACAAATGCACCACACCTCAAGTCCTAATCTGATGTAAGTGGAGGGGGAACCGGATACGCGTTATCCCTAGGAATCTCCTCAGGTGGTGGAGGAGTCGGTAATGGCTGAGTAGGGGTCTCGCCCTGGACCTCAGACAAGGCCCCATCTACTGGGGTACCCTACTGGTCCCTTCACCTGCTGTTGTATCTCTTCTCTGGCTAGACGTAGTCTTCCTAGTCACTGTCATCTGTGTATGCAAACATGATTTAACTCAAATTTCCTATAACTCAGTTCTACATCACAAATTAGATTTGAAAGAAGGGTAACCAACACCTAAATGCCATGTAGTTTCCTGCTTATATAATGTGGTGCATAACACATCTATAAACAAGACCCTACTAGACACCGCTTGCAGACTCCCTAGAACAAAACTGCTCTGATACCAAGTTTGTCATGCCCCGAACCTAGGGGCGTGACTGGAAATCGGTGCCTCACCTAACCTAGCGTACCAACTTGCGACTGAGGGACTCTGAACATATAATGTCATACTTTGGCCATGGGGCCACATTGCCAGACAATTTGCGAAGCAAAATATAAAACTGAACGAAAACTAGCTTTGACTAAACATTAATATAAAGCTGGGCCGACAAGGCCGTCTTAACTACTACAGCTGACAAACTAACAAAATATACTTGTAAGGCCTACAAGCACAACATACTACACTAACTCACAGGATATGTCTACAAGCCTCTACTGATGGATGTACCGTGATCGGAATATGGCCCCGACCTACCGATAACATATATCCATATATACACAAGATGTACACAAAACTCTAGACCCGGCAACTCCGAAGGACGTGGAGTTTACCAATCAAGATGAACTCGGGCAATACCTACTAAGCAGGTCTACCCGTCTATCTGTCTGAACCTGCACATATGAAATGCAGCATCCCCAGAAAAGGGATGTCAGTACAAAATAATGTACCAAGTATGTAAGGCAATAAAGTAAATGAAAGCCGAAACTGAACTGTTAATATAATAACTGAAAGTAACTGGGAGTCAAAGATGATCTGGAGATACACTTACCTGCTTATACTGACTCAACTCTCTCAATATAGTAATTAAAATAAATATCCGGTCGTATAAGGCTCAGAACGTGTAACTGCTCTGCCGTAGTAGGCTCGCTCATAGGCGCTCGGCCATACTAGTCTCTATATCTTAGCCATTCTAGGCTCGCTCTAGGCGCTCGGCCATAGTAGGCTCGGTATATAACTAACCATCTGATCAGAGATTGCCCAATAGGATCCTACCCATTGATTATAGCTTGATGGTGGTGAAAATACTGTAATACTGTGTATATATATATAGACTCTCTGCTCTCTTGGCTGAAAGAAGACAAACCTAAGCTGAATCTATAGTCCCGATAAGGGGGGATACTGTAACTTATGAGACTAGGATAATGTACTTAAGTTCAGGAATACAAACTTCTCTTTATGCCTCGTTATCAAACTCATGTAGTTACGGGATCATGCCAAAATGAAGAAAGGTTTAGCCCTAACATACGTTATCACAATCTTTCTAATCACCAAGTTGAACTCGCCTTTTCGCACCTTAATCTACAACAACGATAATAATACTATCATTAAGTTACGAAAGGTACAACTATCTCACAACGAACGACAAGCTTATTTTGTATTAAAACGGGCAGCATCTCCCCTATAATCCTTACTTCCTCTAAATTCAAGATACACCAACAACACAAGAATACAAAAATAACAACATATATACATTATTTTCCAGCCTTATATACACCATAAAACACTACAAAATAGCCCAACACACCCCAATCTCTTCATACACAAAATGACCACCGTAGTAGTGTCAAACAGCTCGAAATTGTTACGACAAATGAACAGCCCACCACACTGAATTTATGTGGTGTTTATCCACACCCTTCCTACTCCAAAACTCTACAAAATAGTAGTAAAAGACGCAGCCCAACAGCAACACAAAACAATTCATAAAACAGTCCGCTACAAGTTAATAACTCGAACTCGCGGCTTCTGATCACTGTCCCGTGAGTTCTTACAAATATAGAACGACTTACCATGAATTTACAAAAGAAAAAATGGATGAAAGAGAGAAGTAAACTTACGTTATTTTTTGGATAACTCCGCTCCTATCATTGTTCTTCACACTCTAGGTTTTACCTCCAATTAGAACTTGAAAGGGAGAGAAAATCAACTAGGGTTTGTGGACAATTTTTGGGAGGATTTTTGCAGAGCTTATGTCTGGTAATTAGGCTCTATTATTAGTGTAATATATGAAGAAATTAAGCCTTTAAAAGGCTTCTTTGGATGACTCGAACTGGCCTATTTTTGGGCTCTCATTTAAGCAAGTAGGTGACACACCTACTTGTCACCTAACAGCCTCTACAGTCTCGCAAAAACTCCCATATCTCTCTACTCTAATGTTGTATTGACAAATGGTTTAATGAGTTAGAAAGTAGACTCATTGATATTCAATTCGATGGGTAGAAAACCCCATAATTCTAAGTATATTGGGAAAATATTGTAATTACATTTGACCCAAATTGTAAGTAAAACTTATGAACGTAACTTGTGATGACTTTCATCGACTTTTGTTCCACAACTCGCTTGACTTTAAAACATAACAAACGACTATCATATGACTAGCATATTCATAACATAACCCCCTTATCATGTTAAGCACCCTAGTCTCACCCCAAAAGTACATGTTATAACATTCCCAACTTGTCGACTTTCGACGAAACATTGTTTTCATCAATTCCTTTAGCTTTTGAACCTTCCAAACCTTTTTGTACTTGTTGTTCATGATCTTCAATATTTGTAACCTCCGAGGTCACATGATTAAATTACTTTATATACTTTCAAATATTATCTCATTTGGTCCTACATTAGTTTGCTTATGAAGCACTTTTACGTACGAAAATATAGGGTGTAACAGCAGTATCAGGTTATCAGTACGTTGGTGGATTAGTTATGACTAAGGGAAGAAAACAATAGGGGTGTGTGCTATATTTCACCTTATTGATATGGGAAGTTTGTGAAATGACCCAGATTTGAAATTTCTTCGTAAAGGTGATGTGCAAGGGAAGAGATTCATTCGGTTGCTTATTTGGAGTGTTCATGTGCTAATGGAGCACTAGTTGTCTGGTTTTATATATATATTCGGGACTAGCTGAGGTGGGTGACTATTAAAATGGTCCTAGTGGATTCGAGATTTATGGTGTGGTGCCTAAGGATCTTTGGGTTCGCTATGTGTGGACGAGGATTGGGGTTTTGCAGTAGAGTCTGAAGGGTACCCGGAGTATTTATATGTTGTCACCGGGTCTGCGGTGGAATTTAGAGAGATAGAAGAAATAGCTTCGGATTCACATAAGATCTTTCACAACGAGTGTATCAGCCGAAGATGAGATTATGTGCATGAGGAGGGTATAATCAAAATGGCTTATGGATATTGAGACGACATAGTCTCGTAATTTGGGGTGATTCGGGACAAGTGTCAATTTGGTCCATTGTGTGCTGGAAAGGAGAGGTAATAATTGTGAAGTTAAGTCAAGAGAAGACTGAGTCAGGTTAGTAGTGTTTTGGGTCAAAGTGGTTGAGAAAATGATCGGTTCCTTCGGTATGGTAAGGTTTTTCAGGTATTTTGTGACTATGCTTGTGGGCGTGGCGATCTCCGTAATTTGATAGGTTTGGAGGCATTTAATTTCAATGGTTTTGTTATGAGTAAATGGGTCCCGAAATAATTATGGCGGTTTAGAACATGACTTGAGTTTTGTGTCTCTTGTGGTTATGGGAAGTTGGTTGTGCGTTGTGATTCTTCTTCTAAAATAAGTTGAGTGAGAGGATTCTAGCCGATGAAGTGTTTATTCTCTGGTGGTTTAGAAGTTATGATAAAATTCTTGTACTCTCGTGTAGCAGCATAATAGGTGACGTGAGCAGCATAGAAATTAGAATTTGAGGATCAGGGTTGCGGTCCAATTTTGACAGGAATGTCATGAGCTCGGAAGAAATTTCAGATGTCCAGAGTATGCTGGCGCTATTTTAGTGTCGACTGAGAAAGGTGTCTTGCGAAAGAGGCATTGTGTGTTGATTTGTGGGTTCTTGATTGGCATTACAGATACAATATGGTTGGTAGTCATGGATGTGCAGATCTTGCCAGCTGGTGCGGAATGTGGGAGTATCTCCCACGGGATGATCATATAAGTGTGGTGTGTCAGTCATTTAAGTGAGCAGGGGTTGAAATCGGGTATGGAGATTCTGGTACTATCGCTAATTGGAGAGTTTGTGTTAGAGATGCTTTGTTCCTTGGTTGCGGATAGTAGAAGTTTGTTCCTGATTTAACGGTTGATCGTATATGTCATGAATAGGGTAATTTTGGATCTATGAAAGGTTGATGGTCGAAATTGGCTTGAGCTCCGCTGGTAATTCTAATGTGAATGTATATTTTTCACCAGATCAGATATGTTAATTCAGCATAGCATTGCTTATGGATGAGTCATTGAGCATAGTGGATGTTATTCCTGTTGCCGTCCGTTTCATGTGTTACTCTTGTATGCTATGTGGGTTAAGAGTCAGCTTGATTATTCACACACGTGTTGTGATTATATGTAGTTGTGGTATATATGAGCGAGATGGCTCTCGAGATGTTAGTTGTTTGATGCACCTTAGTCGTGCTTGGCTTTTATAGCGCATGACAATATCCGTCTCCCCAGGGTTATGTTTATCCACTTGGCATGCTTGTGGTCGATATTTGGGCATTTCGTGGGTATGAGAATTTTGGCTCGGTGGGTATTACCTTATTGATTGTTATGTGTGGATCGGGTGGCCCGCCACCACGGGTATGATGTATAAATTGGGTTGCACGCCGCAACCTTGACATGTTGAGAATGGTTCCTTCTTATTTGTATGTTTTGTTTCTTATCTCTGGGTTAGGTTCATAGCATTTGTTTGGTTGTTTTACTCGTTACACGGGCCGGATAGCCCTGGATTCGGGATTCATTTTTCCTTATTGCTCATATTCGAATTGTAGCTTGTTGGAGCATTGATGGCGTCGTATGAGAATTTTGACAGTGTTTGAGGTGGCTTATCGCCCCGAGCAGCTTGTACTGGGTGAGACGAGGTTGATGGACCTGAAATTAGTGCAATCTGATATGTATAATGTATGTTAGAGAGGAAACTGTCACTAATCAGTTCGGAATGGGGCAATAGTTCTTGTCAAGCGGAAAGACTCCATGAGTTGTTAATTTGGTAGGTGGTTATGAGTTTCTACACATCTTCGTTGCAGTATTGTGACGATTGGAACCGGGCTTATATGTGTTATGAGGTACACTACGGGCATTGGGATCGTGAATTTGCGACTATTGTGGTTGGAGGATGTTATTACGGGCATACGAATTATGCGGTGCATTATGTGATTACAGCATGGGTGCGTAGATCATGTTCTGGTTCAGCGTGTTGAGATTGATATGGTGTTCATATGTTAGAATTAGACCTGGTAGAGAATTCCGGATGTTGAAATTTGGTTCTAAGGTTTGTGGACTAAGGTAGCGGAAAAATCTTCAGTCTGGCTTGAGCTAATGTTCTCATAAGGGTAGTGGTGGCACATGTAGGTGCACGAGGTGTTTAACAGTGATTTTGGGAAACTCTGGAACGGTTCTTGGCACGTTCGAGGGAAAACGTATGTATAAGTGGGAGGGAATGTAATCAGATCGGTCATTTTGAGTTGTAGCGCGGCATTCAGCGGTTTGAGGCCTCGAGTAGCTTCACTTTATGTATTATAACTTGCACGTGTGGTTGGTTTCGATTTTTGAGGAGTTCGGAGTTGATTTGGAAGAATAATTCTCGATTCGGAAGCTTTAAGTTGGAAAGTGTACCAAGGTTTGACTTTCGAGTAAACGACTTCGGAATCGGAATTTGAAAGTTCCTATAGGTTCATAAGGTGATTTCGTACTTGGGCGCATGTTCGGGTTGAGTATCGGATGGTCCATGATTCGGCGCTTATTATCGGAAATTTGCATTTTGAAGGTTTGAAATTTGCTGAGTTTGATTAGGATGTACTTCGATGTAATCAGACTCCGAGAAGTGTTTCGAGACCTTGGATAGGTTCACTTGATTGATTGAAACTTGTGTGTGAAGTTTGGTCATAATCCGTAATGTCTAAGAGCTATTTACTTAACAAGTTCGGATTCATAATTTAAAATTTTCAACAGGTTTGTATGATTTTGGACTTGTCCGCAAGTTTTAGTTAAATTCCGATGAGTTTCGGATATGTTTTGATTGTGACGCCCTCTTATTTAATGTTTCATTGTCGTTTATTTTGGCATAAAGGGTACCATATTGAGAAAACAATCTTTAATTTTGTGATTGGATTGAACCATTAGATTCGTATCGTAATTACAGAGCCATAGCAACAAGTATCGTCGAATTTCGAGGTCGTATGAAAGAGTTATGCCAATTTCCGTGTCGGAAAAGATTGATGGCTTTTGGTGAGAATTTTTGTTCTTCGCGAACACGCGGGAGGTCCCGCGAGCGCGAAAAAGGAATTTTGGGTTGACTGGTCAATGCAAAAAATTGTTCGCTGCGAACGCGAAGGTCTTCCGCGAAGGCGATGAATAAAAATCACCTGGCAGTGTTTTAAACCGAGTATTTAGTATTTTGAGCATATCTTGAGTTAGAGCTCTATTTGAGGTGATTTTGGCAGCGTTGTTCTCGTCTCAATAAGGGGGTAAATATTTAACCTTTAGTATGATATTTCCCCATTATTATTTTTATTGGTTATTATTTTTATCCGTATTTGGATTGTTAAAAATGCGGTTTTGAGCCCCAAAGTGTGAAATAGTAATTCTTTGATTTGAGAGTCAATTCATGAACGAAATTAGATGATTTTCTAGACATATAATATTTATTTTAAATAATTTTCAGAATCCGGGCACGTGGGCTGAAGGTTGACAATGTTGACTTTTTGAGCGGAGTTGGGAATTATTATAAATTGTTAAATATGATATTAGAGAGGCGTTGACTTTTTGAACGGAGTTTGATTAGTTTTGGATCGTTTGGCAACGGTTTGAGGTATTAGTGAGGCGTTGGAGCTGATTATCGGATTTCGGAGTGAGGTAAGTTTTCTGTCTAACCTTGTGAGGGTGAAATTAACCCACAGGTGTTATATTTATTATGTGATACATGTTATGGGAGCTACGCATGTATGAGGTGACAAGTGTCCGTGCGTATGCTAGAATTCCTGATTCTATCCAGGTAGACCTAGACTCACGCCATAATTTAATTGTACTATTTGAGTTATTTTTGCCTGTTTAAATGCCTTAATTCACATTATAATACTTGACGAGCTACCTAATTAGCCGTTGCAATTGTACTTCCCTTACGGGTTTCTCCCGCGTTGTGCGAATTCATCGGAAGTATAACTCACATGTATATTTCGTGAGTGGGGGAAAGGACCTGTTAGAGTTTCATTTTCTAATGGGATTGGGCCGAATGCCTCAGCAGTACTCTTATGGGATCGAGTTGTTCACCTCGGAGTAACATGTATCACACTTTTATGGGACCGGGCCGTTCGCCTCGGCAAGATATTGTAATACACTCTTATGGGATCGGGTTGTTCGCTTCGGCAGGATATTATAGCACACTCTTATGGGATCGGTTCGTTCACCTCGATAGGATATTATAACACACTTTTATGGGATCGGGCCATTCGTCTCAGTAATTCTATGAAACGCTCTTATGGGATCGGACCGGTCGCCTCGACAGAATTGTGCGTAGTGTTTAATAAGAAGTCAGTGTGCCCGTGAGTTTTCCTGATTTGAGACGTGGCCTTTTACCTGGTGTTGACCATTATGTATTACATTTGAGGTACTATCCAATATATGAGGACTTTGTGTTTACTGTTTAGTTAAGGATCGTATTATGTACTTATATCTATTTTCACTATTCTTACTTGCCATGTTTCATACCTATCTACTTCTATTGTTATACTTGATTTATTGGACTACTAGTAAGTGTCGATATCGACCCCTCGTCACTACTTCTCTGGGGTTAGGGTAGATACTTACTAGGTACACGTTAATTTACGTACTCATGCTACGCTTCTGCACTAATTGTGCATGGATTGATAGGTTCAGTTAGTGGACATCTTGGCGTATAGGCGCAGCTGCTGAGGGAACTTTATGGTGAGCTGCATTCCATGCTACGAGTCGCAGCACACAGAGTCTCCATCATATTTATTTATTTTATCCTGTCTATCTTATATTCCAAACAGATGTTGTATTGTTATTGTACTTTCTAGTTGATGCTCATACATTTGTAATACCGGATTTCGGGGATTTAGATTCTATATATTGCTGCTATGACTCTGGGTTTATATTTAGGCCACATTCGAACATTTTAAACAATAACATATGTACCTTTTTATAAAAATGAACATACTTTCACTCTTTATTTATTTAATTAATTTGAAATGCATTTTGGATCAACTATCGACGTATTGATTTAATTGTTGGCTAGTCTGACGATGGTGTTTGGCGCCATCACGACCTATAGTGGGATTTGGATCGTAACATTGCATATGAACCCTTTGGCAGTTCATATATATTATTCAACAAAATATAAAATCAAATGATAGCAATATGTTCTAACCAAAATTCCAAACACACACTAATAATTATATTATCTAAAAAGAGAAAGAAATATTGACTAAATATAACATTGTGACTTTAATTTTTAAAATGTAGACATGATTAAAAGAAAATTGACCATGTGATATAACCAAACTGATGAAAATATTCTACTGACAGAGAGACTCAAAACTACCTATACTAACAATCTTAACATCACTTAAAACTAAGTGTTATTAGAATATTTCAAACTTGAACCTTATGGTATTTTTAGATGGAATCTTGAGTTACTTATTTAAATACCACCACTAAATTATAAATAAACGAATTGAAATGATGTTTAAGTTGAAACTCAATTGCAAAAAAAAAAAAAAAATTAACTTTAAACTAACTTTATTCTTTTTAACTAATGGGATTCTAACCAAATTCATGCAATCGCATTACGATAACATTATCTGAACGAATTTTAAAAAAAAAAAGTATATAAAGGAAGTAAACTAACTTACACCAAATTTATCACTAAAATCATTAATACCTAGTTAGCAGAATACTAGTTCAAGGAAAGAGAAAAATAACTAAAAGAGAATAAGTTTAATCCCAAATAAAGAATAACGACCTAACATATTTGCAAGGATTTGCACTAAAACGATGATAACCAAAACAAACAGTAATAAACTCACATGTTAAATAGAATTTAACCAAAAAAGTATTTTGTTGACAAAAGCTTTAAACAGTTTTATGAACTACCCATGATTTAAAATTTTCACGTGAATTATGTCAAAAGAATAGATTAGACTAAATTTTATAAGGTTAGGAACAGATTTCAGGTCAGTATGATGCTTTAAATTCCAAAACATACATATATAAATAACAAGAACAGAACACGCTATTTAAAATAGAAAAGAAAGCAAAAGAACAATTGAACTTAAATAATCTAACATCGTACCTTCACTTATACATTATATTAAACTAACAAAGGAGAATGAGTGTTATCTTTTGTAAGATTTCACAACAAAAAAAAAAATCTATAATCTCCTAAGTTGAACCCGCGAACTTAAAACCACGTAGGATATTTGGATTTTCGACTCCAAACCTAATAAGTCCACCAAATTATTTATTTCCTAAGTGATTTTTACCTTAAAAGAACAATGCTATTTTTCTTAGCTGCTAATTTTCTCTATCCGATTGCCTCCTTTTCCTCTTTCCTTTTTGTATAGGAGAATATTAGTGCTTTATGAGCTCACATGCAAAGGAGTTGAAAAGGGATAATAAGGAATTCAGGTGATATGGGGCTAGGACGTGACGTGAGGGAGTGGAAAATCGGGGGTAGGAGGAGGAAATCGTGGGGATTAGTTGTGGATAGGACGTGAGGAAGAGGGAAGTTTAGCAAAAAATGGCTAAGTCGGGGGATTGGGATTGTTTATCTTTGTTAATGTAAGAATGAGACATTTTATTGGTAACAAACTTTATCAATTTTGTACGTAAGTTTACTTCTTCTTTTTTTAATTTGTTTTATCTTTTTGTATTTTAGTTTAAAAGTTAAATTAAATTATGAAGATAAGAAGATTAATCGAAATTTCTTACCATATAGGAAAATTAAATATTTGTATGTACTTTTAATGACACTAAGAAAGATTCTATAGCTTACATATTAAAATTCTAATTAAAATATATATATTTGTGAATTTTCTTTTCTTTTTTAAATAGAAATAAAACTTATACTCTAAGAATGTGAGGATTTTTTATTAGTAGTTTAATTTTTCTCAAATTAAACCTACTAAGAGTAAGGTAAAAATTAGAAATATTAAGATTAGATCTAAAAGAAATATTTACACTAAAATAATATAAAATTCGAGTGGGTCAAAAATTAGTTGTTCACATTTACATAGGGAATTAACTCAAACAAATTCCGGATGGAGTACTTGTAGAGCTCTAATGGACGCCGTAGAAATGTCAGATTTTTCTTGCATCTCAAAATTTAATTTCTGAATTTTCACTTTATGTACATTTTTAGTGTGGGATTGTGAAAGCTTTCATGGTTGAATTATATGGAGAAAAGTATTTATTAACAATGGAAGAAACTTTGGTGTGAAGCTGAATCTGGTAGAAGAATAAAGTTATAATAGGAGCATTTGCATCTATACCCGCTTTTTGTGCCACGTTTTAACTTGTGCCCGCTTTGCAAAAAAAATTGCAAGCATACCCTCTTTTTCGCATAACTTCGGCATACGGGACTGAAGTAGCAAAGGCAATCACGTAAAACTTCAGCATTTTAGTAGCCGGACCTGAAGTTCAGCTCTAGAGCTGAAGTTTTTGTTTTGTAACTGGCGAACTTCAGCTCTAGAGCTGAAGTTTTTGTTTTGTAACCTGGAAACTTCAGCTCTAGAGCTAAAGTTTTTGTCTTTGTAACCGGGAAACTTCATGATGAACATAAAGGTGATAATGGTTGCTCAGTTTTGGATTCTACTTCTGCTATGTTGCAGCTAAAAGAACTTTCTTGGAGTTCATCACTGCTAATTAAGATATTTCTGAAGTGTGTCACACTTGGATCTGTCTAGATTGATTTGCGGAGATTATAGCGAGGCAGAGGTAGAAAAGCACAGCAAAATAGGAGAGCATGACACTATCTGTAACCTTGTGGCAGAACTTTGAGACATGATCACAAATGGGCATCCATCCCGAATGGCTCTCTCCATATTTCCCCACGTATCCAATTGCAGTGGCTCTGCACATCCAGCTAGCAGCGCTGCCATCACAATCTGTCCTCACAACATAATTCCAACGTTCACATTACTGCTTCAAATTTATACTGAGTTTATAATAGAAATGTATGGCTTATAAAGCTAAAGTTTTTATTTTATAACTGGCGAACTTCAGCTCTAGAGTTGAAGTTTTTGTTTTGTAACCGGGAAACTTCAGCTCTAGAGATGAAGTTTTTGTGTTGTAGCTGGGAACTAGAGCTGAAGTTTTTGTGTAGTAGCTCGGAAACTTAAGCTCTAGAGCTCAAGTTCTTGTCTTTGTGTTGTAACTTACCCAACTTTAGTTTACCGTTATTAGATTTTAACAAGCTCTTTTGCTTTAAACTGTTCAATTCTAAGTACTCCTTATTCAAATGGAATTTATTTTGGTTCTTTCATTGACATGGTCATGTTTGTATATTGCTATTCAAATGTGAATTTTTGTATCTCACGAATTCAAAATTTTATTTTTGTATGTTGAAGTGTGATAAAGCAGGCATATAAATGAAAAATGTGGCCAGGTGAGAAAGAAATTGACAAACATTCTATGTTATTTTGTTTAGTGTTGGGTTTACCACAGGGTGCAAACCTAGTAGAGAGAAAAATTGCACAAGAGGGCCACGGGAGAAGAAGAAAAAAAGGAGGAGAAGGGGGAGGAGAAAGGGAGCTGAAGTTGTTTAAAAAGTGGGTACAAATTAAAAGTTTTAAAAAAAAATGGGTATAGGTTAAATGGTGGCGACCAAATTGGGCGCCCCGTGCAATTTTTACGTTATAAAACGGAGAGGAAGAAGACAGTGAAAAAGAATTGGGTATAGATGGTGCAAAGACAAAAAGGCCCCTCACATGAACATACTGTTCATTTTCTAATTAAACACCTTAGGCCCCTCACATGAATATAATATTCATTTTCTATTAGAGACCTTTAAGGAAAGTTAAAAAAGGTATATATATACTCCTATATATATACACGTACATTGTATATCAGTTTTAGTTTGAGTGCCCGTATGAATTACTAAAGAACTTGGTTCTTTACCGTATTTCTTAAAGGTGAAGTAAAAAAACAGTAAAGTAAACACAGTGATTTTTTTGTGGAAGTTTACCCGGCTCAAAAGATGCAAAAACCACGACATACTGCGTAGCATTTTCAACTTCAACTCCACTAGAACAATGAGCTAAAATGTATCAATTACAAGACTGCAATTCATTGCTCTCTAGTACTCCTACTACGACTATTTGATTTACAAATTACTCTAACTTGTAAAGCAAGCACTCACTCCAACTCACTAATTATTTGTGACACTTTGATTACAACTCAATTTCCTAAAACACATTCACTAGACTGACTCAAGAAGAACACAACACTGGTACTTAACTAGAGCATACAAAATGTAGTTCTTCAGTTGATGTGCGAAAGGATAATCTCAGAAGTCCAAAATAGATAGTATTTAAACACCTGGACTTCAAGATATTCAAGGAATCCTATGCATAGTCAGCTTCTCGTTTGAAAGGACTCCTACTCTTCTAAGGACTCCACAAGTTTTGGGACTCTTGTCTCTTACTGATTTATTTGTATATTCACCCTTATCACATGTAGCAGCCTTCTTCCATCAAACTCGGACCTGGGTAACTTTGAGATAAAGTTACTATCGTGCAAAGACGTTCAATCATCAACATGTGGAGCTGGTCTTTTGCCCCGAGGAGCTGGTTCTTAGAATAGTTAAGCAGCTACGTTAAGGACCTGGTTCTTCAAACATTGCATCTAAACAAACTTTGTTAATTATCACTCAATACTCAACAAATTCTCCCTTTTTCATGATGACAAACTTTGTACACGCTAGAACCAGGTAATCACAACAAGTGGCGATCAATTAGCATGCACATTACACCATAGACAGACATATTCATAACAACATCCCCCCCCCCCTCCCCAAGTTTATCTTCCCCTTTTGGCATTATCGAAAAAAAACAAAAAGATGTTACACATTTTAAGCACAATTAATGCAAGATTCAAGGCCATACAGGCTACAACGCAAGTTCAAGAATTATCAAAGCAAACAAACTAGGCTGATGATCCAATATTGTACGAAGCATTAAATAGTATAAGAGAAGTCATTTAATAGTGCCAAAATAAGCCCGGGGCCTTACCTTAAACCATTAGAACAAAATAAACGAAATATACTGCTGTCACGACCCATATTTCTCACCCTCGGGAGTCGTGATGGCGCCTACTAATGTGAGCTAGGCAAGCCAAACTTTTAATCTAAATACTTCATTAACCAATTATTTCTTTTTAACAATTATAAGGCGATAACGTGATAACAGCGGAAATTCAAATTTAAGCGGAAGACAACAATAACATATATGAAAAACTGTATCTATTACAAATACTTAAGCCTTAACCACCCAAGACCTGGTGTCACAGTGTCACAGACGGTCTAAGATTGCTACATACAAGGTCTGAAGAAATAACAGTACACTGTTTCTGAATAAAAGGAAACGAAACAGGAAATAAGGATAGAGGAGACGCCAGGGCCTGCGGACGCTTGCAGGTCTACCTTGGATCTCCGCGTGAACTGAAAATAGCCTCCAACCTACGGTCCGAAGTCAACAGCATTGGGATCTGCACAAAAGAGTGCAGAGTGTAGCATCAGCACAACCGACCCCATGTGCTAGTAAGTGCCTAGCCTAACCTCGGCGAGGTAGTGACGAGGCTAGACCAGACTACCACATAAACCTGTGCAGTTCAAATATATATATATAGCGGAAAAGAAACACAGAAATATCCAGTCAAAATGGGAGGGGAGCATGCTGTGGGGGAGATAGCAATTCCGAATAGAAGGACATTAAATAAACGAAAGAAATAACATAACTCAAATATCGACAAGAATCAGAATTCAATAAATGCACGGCATCACCCTTCGTTCTTTTACTCTCGTCCTCACCAAAGCAATCATATAATAAAAATGTGCACGGCATCACCCTTCGTGCTTTTACTCTCTTTCCTCACCATATAATCAATAAAATCGGCACGGAATGGTACATCGTGTGGCACGGCATCACCCTTCGTGCTTTACACTTTTTCCTCACAATAATCAAAATCGGCACGGAATGGTACATCGTGCGGCACTGCATCACCCTTCGTGCTTTACACTCTTTCCTCATAATACAAACAATGCACGGCATCACCCTTCGTGCTTTAATGCTCTTCTCACCCAAACAACAATCACAAACAATAGGGCAAGGGAATAAATGAAATTGCAATAAAGATCCCGGCAAGGGAACAACATTTCAACAAATAAATCCCGGCAAGGGAACAACATCAATAATATCAACATCCCGGCAAGGGAGATAACAAATAATTGAATAATAGCCCGGCAAGGGTGTCAACATGATAACTTCTTTTCTTTCTCACTTTTACTTCACAATTCACTTCATAACTCGAGCCAATGCTCTAGAGATTCAATTATCACTTACTCTTTCACAATTCGTTACATAACTTGAGCCAACGCTCCTCAATGTTCATAAGTCACAATTCCTTCCACAAACTTTACACAACATATCGAAACCATCACCAAGGCATGAAAGATACAACGAAGTCATGAAAATCATAATATAAAGACTCACGGGCATGCTAGACAGCAACGTATAGATACTCGTCACCATGCCTATACGTTGTACTCAACAATTAACACTTAACAAATAGGACTCAACTCCTAATCCCTCAAGCTAAGGATAGACCAAACACTTACCTCGATGCTACGAACACAATTCACGCTTCAATTCTAGCTTTACCCCTCGGTTCCACCGCCAATTCGTTCGTATCTAGTCAGTAGTTACTTAATTACATCAATAAACGCTAAATGAATCAACCCCAATGCATGAAAATGAGTTTTCTAAAGTTTTACCCAAAAGTCAAAAATTGCCCCTGGGCCCACATGGTCAAAAAATCTAGGTTCTACCCAAAACACCCAATTTCTCCCATGAAAATCATTGATTTTAACTTGAAATCAAGTTAAAAGATGTTAAGGAGTGAAGAAAACAAGTTAGAAATCACTTACCAACGTTTTGGAGAAGAAAGGTTATTTGAAAAATCGCCTCTTATGTTTTTGGGCTTTTGAAAAATGAAAAATGACTGAAAATCCCGTCTATTTATACCCCTCTCAGACCCCCTGTGCGGACCGCACAAAATGTACTGCGGCCGCACAGCCCTTCCTGAGATACTGCAGTCCAGTGACCCTGTGCGGACTGCACGAAGTCGACTGCGGCCGCACAGCTCTCCGCCGCGCACCGCACAAAGTCGACTGCGGACCGCATTGGCCCCTTCCGCGGTCGCACACGATTTCTAGCGGACTGCACTAGCGGGTTCAGAGATCTGCAACTTCTCTGAACCTGCAACATCTGTGTTTTTTAAGCCTAAGACATCCCGGAACCTACCCGAAACTCACCCGAGCCCTCGGGGCTCCAAACCAAACATACGTACTAACTCAAAAACATCATATGAACTTATCCGAGCAATCAAATCGCCAAAATAACATCATAAACATCGAGTTAAACCTCAAAATCAATGAAATATTTCAAAATTCTTAAAACATCAAATTTTGTATTTAAGGTCCGAATCACGTCAAACGGATTCCGTTTCTCACCAAACTTCACAGAATTATCTTAAATCATATATAAGACCTGTACCGGGCGCCGGAACCAAAATACGTGCCTGATACCAACATGTTCTAATCAAAATTCGTTTCCAAATCCTTTAAACAATTTCAGAAAACAATTTTCTTTAAAAATTTATTTCTCGGGCTTGGGACCTCGAAATTCGATTCCGGGCATACGCCCAAGTCCCATATTTTCCTACGGACCCTCCAGGACCGTCAAATCACGGGTCCGTGTCCGTTTTCCCAAAATGTTGACCGAAGTCAAATTAATTCATTTTATAGTCAAAATTTATCATTTTTCACAGATTTTCACATATAGGCTTTCCGGCTACGCGCCCGGACTATGCACGCAAATTGAGGTGATGCTAAAAGAGGTTTTTAAGGCTTCAGAATGCAGAATTCATTTTAAAAACAAGTGATGACCTTTTGGGTCATCACAACTGCAATATACTCAGACTAGAACAGAAAGAGAAAAAAGATTAAAGCATCACTAGGATATCAAAAGAGACCAAGGAGACTGGAAGGAACAGGTTCATGGGTGAGAGGTAAAGGGGGTCAATGCTTTCACAAGAGTGGAAATCTGTTGGGCATGAGCTTCTCTTATCTCTTCTGAGCTCTTCCATAAGATGTCTGGTTTCTTTTCTCAGCTCATCATTGTCTTCACGAAGCTTGAAATTTTCCTCAACAACCAACTCCAACCTCTTACTGAGCTTTGCTGCCCTACTGCTTCTAAGTAGAATAGCAGATCCTGTTGGTCCTCTAGCCTTGGGAGAACTTCCTTGTGACCACAATTCCTGTGTCAACATCATTGTCTATGGCTTGACACTTTTTCTTCAGGTTATTTTCAAATCATAAAGAGGAAATATTCAGAAGCATCCCTAGCTCCTCAACCAAACTCCATTTCAAACCCTCTTACCTTACTTTTGACCACCTTTCCATCAAATTGGAAGTTTACATAGAACTCAACAATAGCAGGAACACGCACAAGGGGGAAAGCTTTGACAAGCATGTGTTTCCATCCCTATTACTCAAGTTTTTCAACCAGTTGATCCATCTCTTTTTCATCAGTGTTTGCAAGAATCTTCCCATTGAACACTTTTCTGTTCCTGAATTCTGCGAGTCTATCAACCACAATTGGCACATTCTTTCTCTACATGCCTCTACTGGCCTTTGCAGATGGGGTAGTAGTTTTGTAGCTTTGGAAACCTTTCTCTTTTTTGTAGAGGACTTTTATGGCAAAGTAGACATAGACTCATCTTATCCATCCAACTCAACCACAGGTTCCACAACTGAAACTTGCTTCCTTGGCTTCTTGGCACCTCTGGACTCCTTAATGGTTTGTTCATCAACAACCTTTCTTTTACTCCTTGTAAGAGGAGTCCTAGCAGGAGGAGCCATTTATTTTCTTGTTGGAACTGCAAACTTTGTTGCTTTCACATGAGTCTTCTTGGGTTTCTTCCCTACCTCAGACAAGGGCAAGTCGTCTTAATCATACTGACCTCCTCATCTCCAATGAAAAGAGTTAACAAGGGCCCAGGTTCTTTAGTCCTTTTCTCTCCACTTGCTTCTTCTGAAGAGGCTATGACAGTGTTCCCAATGGTCATAGGGCCTTCAGATTCCTCACTCATATTCTCATTCTCTTCCTCACTTTCTTTATCCACTTCTTCACTCTCACTTGTATTTTCTTGATCCTCGCCTTCACTCTCAAAATTACCCTCTTCTTTACTATTCTTTACTTCTTCTGAAGAATCATCCACTTATTCACCCATCCTATCTTCTATCTCACTCTCCTTATCTTCACCAGAATCTCCCCCATTCTCACTCTTTTCCTCTTCATTAGCAATGTCTTGAGTAGTATGCTCCTCATGACTGCCCACAACTCCTTATTCCTTTTCACCCCCATTATCATCCTCATCCTCCATCCAACTGAATGAAAGACCATCAATGCCTCTTTTTTACTGGTTCTTTACTCTCTTCCCTCTCAATCACAGGCACCACGGTAGTGGTATCTACCTCTTTCTCTAGAGTTCCTGCACCCTTTTCTACAGTGAGTTCCTCCACTTGTGGTTTAGCACTTGTAGGTGGAAGAGTGTCTAAGGGTGCAACATCTATAGTGGATACCATAACATCTAATTTTGAAGGAGAGAGTTGTACTTGACTGACACTGATTCCCCCTGAACCATAGTTTCCTTGACTACTGTGTCTACTTGAGCAGTAGCATCAAGCACTACCTTGACATTCTTGATAGATTTTCTAGGCGTAGCCTTGATCTTGGTTGACTTGAAGGTATTTTTTGAAGTAGTCATAGATGCATAGGTGGTTGGTTTTGGAAGTGAAGGTCCAGTGGAGGCGGGGATGGTGAGATCAGCAAGAACAGGGGATAATGGTGTAGGTACAGTGGAGGATATCGATGGAGAAGGAGTGGGTGATGGTGCGGGTTCACTTGATGGTTTGACACTTTTCTTTGATATGGGCTTCATGTTCTTGGATTTGGCTTCAGTCTTGGATTGATTTGGCTTTAGAAGGGGTTCGCCTGGATTTAGGCATGGTGCTCAGAGAAGAAAATCAATGAAGGGAGAAGAGAGAATTATTTTCTTGATTCTTGCTTAGGTTTTGAGAGAAACAGTAAGGTCTAAGAAGCTAATCATAAGGGGCTTTTAAAGACGTTACTCCTTATTTGACTGGATGAGAGAGGGTAACCGAATTTGAGTTCCAACGGGACTCTATAACGATTACTTTGACTGTTAGGATTTCAGGAGTAACTAAACTCTAATTGCTTTAGGATTTCCCCTTATTCTTTGACTAGATTACAATTAGAAGTGATGCTAACAGGATTGGAAGTTTGAGCATAGCAATAATTTAGGATATTAAGTCCCAGTGAATTAAGACAAGATGGTATGTACCAGAGTCGAAGAATCAACTCCTTAGCAACTCCTTACTTGTTTATGCAATAAAGCTTCAGCACTATACATTAGTATCATACAACATAGTTATCAGCCAGATTTTTCTAAGTAGGTGTGTATGCTTAATACAAGCATGAGACTGAATCAAACACATCGTACTTGACTATCTACATCTAATTATACTTTTTCTAGCCAATCATTGGGGTTCAACTAGTTGGAAGTATTAATTAGACCTAGTTCCAGTCTGTTCCTTTCAAAGTGATCCCTACTCAGAGCTTTAGTAAAAATATCTGCAATTTGATCTTCAGTTTTACAGAAGTTAACTGAGATATTTCCTTTTTCAACATTGTCTCTGAGAAAGTGGTGTCTAATGTCAACGTGCTTGGTTCTCTTGTGCTGACAGGGATTTTTAGTAATGTTTATAGCACTAGTGTTGTCACAGAAAATGGAAACACTATCAATAAAAATACCATAGTCCCTTAGTTATTGTCTTATCCACAGCAACTAAGCACAATAAGATGTTGCTGCCATATATCCAGCCTCAGCTGTGGATAAGGCCACTGAGTTTTTCTTCTTTTTTCCTCAAGACACCAGACAAGAACCTAGAAAATGTGTTGTTCCTGAAGTGCCTTTCCTGTCAACATGAAAACTTGCATAGTTAGCATCAACATAACCAACTAGATCAAAGTTATACCCTCTGGGATACCATGGGCACAGGTCAAGAGTCCCTTTGAGATATCTTAGTATCCTCTTGATAGCCTTCAGGTGAGACTCCTTGGGATTTGCCCGAAATCTAGCACACAGTCCCACGCTGAATATAATGTAAGGGCTACTTGCTGTGAGATACAACAGTGACCCAATCATTCCTCTATATAGTTTTTTCTCAACACTCTTCCCTTCTTTATCAAGGTCCAGCTTTGTTTCAATGGCAATGGGAGTGTCAATGGACTTAGAGGAGTCCATGTTGAATTTCTTCAGCAGTTCCTTGATGTATTTCTACTGATGTATCATGGTTCCAATAGGTATTTGCTTGATTTGCAACCCTAGGAAGAAGTATAGTTCACCCATCATGCTCATTTCAGACTCATTCCCCATCATCTCAACAAATTCCTTGCACATTGCTTCATTAGTAGCCCAGAGATACTGCCATACACATATACTTGCACAATCAGAACATTCTTGCCTTTACTCCTTAGAAACAGAGTGTTGTTCACCTTTCCTCTTACAACGTTGTTGGTTAAGAGGAATTTTGAGAGTCTTTCATACAAAGCTTTTTGGAGCCCGTTTCAGTCCATACAAGGCTCTTTCTAACTCGAACACATAGTTAGGGAAGTCTTCACTTTCAAAACCAGGAGGTTATTTAACAAATACTTCCTCTTTCAGATAACCATCAAGAATGCATTCTTTACATCCATCTGATACAAGGTGAACTCCATGTGTGCAGCAAAGGCTATTAGCATTCTTATAGCTTCATTCTAGCTACATGTGTAAATGTCTCATCATAGTCAATGCTCTCCTCTTGATTGTATCCCTGAACCACCAGCCTGGTCTTGTTTCTTGTGATATTTCCTTGTTCATCCAACTTGTTTCTGAACACCCATCTGGTACATATGATAGTTCTGTTCTTGCGTCTTTTTACCAAGTGTCAGACCTTGCTTCTTTCATACTGATTTAGCTTCTCTTACATGGCTATAATCCAATTTGAATCCTTTAGAGCTTCCTTGATGGTCTAGGTTCAACCTGTGAGAGAAATGTTGTGAGTGCACATAGATTTCTCAGAGATGACCTGGTTTGCACGCCTGCATTTGGATTAGAGATGATGTTTACAAGAGGATGTGAACTTTGATGTTTTCATAGCCTGATCTGCATACTCAGAGATGATTCACCCAAGGAGTAACCCAAAGGAACAAGTTCAGTAGGTATAACTTCGTCAGTCTGGTTAGCAGTCAGAGTAGCTCTCTCTTCTTCTTGTTCCTCATTATCACTGTCAATTTCCTTGTGGTCTCCCGATCAAACTTCATATTGAGGTTCAGATCCCTTAGGAGCTTCATCACCAGTGAGTCCGATGTCATAGTCTTTATCCTGCAGACCTTTCTTAGCCAAATTGTTAGATTCATTAAAAATAACATGAATATTTTCTTCTACACACATAGTTCTTTTATTAAAAACTTTATAGGCCTTACTATGTGGAGAGTAACCCAAGAAAATTTCCTCATCACTTTTGTCATCAAACTTACCTTAGTTTCTTTTCCATTATTATGCACAAAATATTTGCACCTAAATGCTCTTAGGTGAGTGATGTTGGGATTTCTCCCTCGAAGTAACTCATACGGAGTTTTCTCAAGGATAGGTCTCACCATGCATCTGTTCAGTAAGTAACTTCTTCTTCTGTTTGGCTTTCTTCAATCTCCATCAGTGCCACTTTGATGTTTTCAAATCCAAATTCAGCTTCCAAGGTCCTCCATATATCATTGGCAGAGATACAAGAGGACACTTTGTAGATAATATTTTTGGGCAAGCTTCTGTAAAGTAGGTCCTTTGCATTAGCATTTTTCTAGACTAGCTGACAATCTTTATCATCGTATTCCTCTTCTCTGCTGTTGCAATTTTTATCTTCACCATCCATTTAGGTCGGGAGAATTGGTCCATGACTGACGATTATCCTTAGGTCAAAGTCAGTGGCTTGAAGGAATGTTTCCATACGTAGCTTCCGTTCATCATAGTGATGTCCATCAAATAGAGGAGGTCTTCCAATGTGCATTCCAAGCTGTACTGGAGGCTCTGTCCCCACTGCCTAATGTTCAACAATTACAGCATAGAGACTTATAGTCTCATCCTCCTTTCCTTCCTCTTTATCACTTCCACTGTCCTCATATGCTGCGAAGAAGACCTGCTTCATTGCTTCAGCGAATCCTTTACCTAGGATTTTTCCTTTGTTGGAACCTTTGTCTCTCATCTTCTCCCGTTTCTCCTTTTCAGCTTGTTCTTTCCTCCACTCAATTTCCCACATTGGGCAGTCCTTGATCATGTGATATAGCTTGCTACACTTATAGCACCCATCATAATTAGTTTTGTCAATCTTCTTAGGCTTACCGTTGGTCTCTCTCTTAGATGCATTTTTGGAGTTCTTCATAAACCTCTTGAACTTAGCAAATATTGCTAGGTCAGGATCATCACTGTTGGATTCATCTTCCCCAGACACTTTAAGCACCAAGGCCTTATCTCTCTTTGATTCTTCCTTTCGCAGTTCTATCTTTCTCATTTTATGAATCTTTAAGTTTCCAACCAACTCATCAAGTGAGATTTTGTCCAGCTCCTTGGCTTGCTGGATTTCTGTGACTTTTGATTCCCATGAAGCTGGAAGGATCCTTAGAATTTTGGTGACCAACTCTTCTGAGGTAAACGCCTTTCCAAGTGATTTCAATTCATTAGTTATTACGGTAAACCTAGTCATCATGTCCTGGATGGGCTCAAACTCCTTCATGGAGAAAAGCTCATAGTTTCTCATAAGTAGTTCTATCCTTGATCTCTTCACTTGGTTTGTTCCTTCATAAGCAGTTTGGAGTGCATCCCATATCTCCTTTGCATTAGAGCACGCAGATATTTTGATGCACTCATCAGGACCAAGTCCACAGATAAGGATTTTCTTTATCTTTGCATTCTTCTCCATCATTCTGAAATCTGCTGCCACAAATTCAGAGGGGTCCTTAGGAATTGTTTCATTTTGTGCATTTTGTTTAGTAGGAGTAAACGGACCTTGGTTCACTATGGTCCATAGTTCATAGTCTCCAGCTGTCAGGAAGTCTTCAATTCTTGCTTTCCACCAACTGTAATATTTTTCATTAAACAGGGGTGGTCTGGTAGTTGATTGTCCTTCATTAATTCAGGGTGGAGCACTCATCTTGCTTCCAAGATCTCTCTAGGTATTAGCCGTGGGTGTGAGAGAACTTGCTCTGATACAAATTATTGGTTTGAGTGCCCATATGAATTACTAAAGAACTTGGTTCTTTACCGTGTTCCTTAAACGTGAAGTAAAATAAGCAGTAAAGTAAACACAACGAATTTTCACGTGAAAAATCTCCTGGCTCAAAAGGTGCAAAAACCACGACCTACTGCGTAAGATTTTCAACTTCAACTCCACTAGAACAATGAGCCAAAATGTATCAATTACAAGACTGTAATTCAATATTCTCCAGTTTTCCTACTACGACTATTTGATTTACAAGTTACTCTAACCTGTAAAGCAAACACTCACTCCAACTCACTAATTGTTTGTGACACTTTGATTACAATCCAATTTCCTAAAACACATTCACTAGACTGACTCAAGAAGAATACAACACCGATACTCGACTAGAGCGTACAATTGTAGTTCTTCAGTTGATGTGTGAAAGGATAATCTCGGAAGTCCAAAATAGATAGTATTTAAACGCCTGGACTTCAAGATCTTCTAGGAGTCCTATGCATAGTCAGCTTCTCGTTTGATTCCAAGGACTCTACAAGTTTTGGGACTCTTGTCTCTTACTCATTTATTCGTATCTTCTTGGGCAACAACCCTTATCACATGTAGCAATCTTCTTCCACCAAACTCGGACCTGGATAACTTTGAGATAAAGTTATTGTCTTGCACAGACGTTCAATCATCAACCTAAGGAGCTTGTCCTTTATCCTGAGGAGCTAATTCTTAGAACAGTTAAGCAGCTACGTTGAGGACCTGACTCTTCGTATTGCATCTAAAAAAACTTTGTTAATCATCAAAAATTCAATACTCAGCAAAGTTTAACTCCATCAAAATTTATTTCTCAACGACTTTCGTAGAACCAAATCGAAACGCCATAAATCTACACTTTTGTTGTCTCCAGACCTACTTTCCAGATCACAATAAATGCATTATAAGTGAGTGGCTGGCTTCTCCAATAAATATCAACATATCCCATGCACTACATCTGCCAATCTTTCTCTGCTCCTCAGCTCTGCCATTTCAGGTTCTTAGACTACTCTATTTTCTTTCTCTTTCTGGCACGTTCTTATCCCTCCGTCCCATAAAAATAAAGATAAAAGCCTTCAAATGGTTCTTTTAGTTGTCTTTTTTGTTTTTAGTGATGGCTATTTTCTTCTTTGATTTGATTTTTCTTTTGTTTCTTTCCTTTGAGCTGCTTTCAGAGAACAAGATAACTAAGACATGGCCTCTAGTGTTTCGTCCGATCGTGACGTTAATCAGGTATGAACTCCTTTTTCCTATCTCCTTAGTACCTGATCAACCAAAAAAAAAAGAAGGTTCATTTCGTTAGAGTATACATTTTTGGTTTAAAAGTTTCTTGATTTCCAGTTTGTTTAGAAATATACTGTTCGATCACATTAATTTTATTGGACAAAAAATAGTACTAACACTTTCTACATTGAGAATATTCTTTAACTTTAACACCGAAATTTACAAAATAATTATCTGTCCAACTGCTACATAACTTCTCCAAAAGATGTTGATTGCTTGTGCAATTGGGATCCGAGTCTTTGTTGTTGAACCTTGCAAAAATAAAATAAAATTAAAGTACATCCCATGTACATAACATCCAGTATCAACGGATATATGATATGAAGCATCAACCTATATATATAGAATGAAAAAGTATCATCTCATTAATTGCGCACAGACAATAATTGTTAGCCTAATAATTTGCATTCTGAAAGGT
The DNA here is from genome assembly GCF_001879085.1 of Nicotiana attenuata. NCBI lineage: Eukaryota > Viridiplantae > Streptophyta > Magnoliopsida > Solanales > Solanaceae > Nicotiana > Nicotiana attenuata. The sequence continues at coordinate 530,813 of NW_017670556.1, read as the reverse complement.
GTTTTTCTTTGAATAAAAAAATACTATTAATCATATTATTATTATCATTAGAATTTACTCTACAAACAAGGATTAATATTAACGACTTTTTAAGGATTTTTTCAATTTTTTGTTAACTTTTGGGTCAAGGGAGTTTTCTTTCCCATTCAAAAGGTGATGAGGGCATTGTTTCCCTACGCTAAAATGTTGAGCAAGTAAGGTAAAATTTAATCTTGTTTGTGTGAGTCTAATTTTCTTTCTTGTGGTAAAGTACGAAATTATATTAGATATTGTATCTCATTACAAGTAGTAGGTGTGCTAGCAGTACAAGAGTATAACTTTTCTATACGATTAAACTATAAAGATTTTTCATTTAACACAAGCATGAACTCCATCTGTGTTTCAGTTGTGTGATGTAGTTTGATTCAATATAAAGATTAAGAAAAGAATGACTTATAAAATTTGTGGTCTAAAAGCTTAAAATAAAAAAGTTTTTGTGGGGCCTTCAGAGTAAAATGGGTAAACAAAAGAGTTTAAAATTATATTATTTTTAAATATAAAAATTTATCATTATTGTTAGGACAGTGTGTCACTGTCACATAAATAAAGCGGAGAGAGTAACTTTTTATTAAAAAAATAGTGTAATAACGGCCGGTAAGATTACATCGAGATAGCCTCTTGAGATACACTTGCTACTGAGGTGTCAAATTAACCATCGAAAAATAACAAATGTAACAAAATAAAAAGGAAACATTTAATTAACTTTAAAAGAGGGTTATTCACCTGAATACACTTGAAAACGACACAACCCGAAAATTGCACTTACACAGGGAGAAATTCAAAAATAGCCAGATTTACCACTGGTCGTTGAAAAATAGCTAAGTTTCAAAAGTCATCGAAATTTAGCCACTTTAAATCTGAGCGAAAACACTGTTCAAAATCCGGAAAAATACGCCCGCAAATTTTACGGAGTTCCAGGATAACTATGCTGGAACTCCCGCAAATTTTACGGGAGTTCAAGCTTAATTATGCTGGAACTCCCGCAAATTTTACGGGAGTTCCAGCAAGTATAATTGTCCAGTATAATATACTGGAGTTTGGAGCACTGGTGCTCCAGTCTCCCGCAAATTTTACAGGAGTTAGCAAAGTATATCGGTCCAGCATAATATGCTGGAGTTCGTACACAAATGCACCAGAACTCCCGTATATTATATTGGACCGATCCCTGTTGCAGCAAAATAGTGGCTATTTTTCATTGACTTGATAAACGTTGACTATTTTTTATTGACCAGTGTGAAAACTGGCTATACCATGATATTTTAACCTAAAACATGTACTGCTTTTAAGTATGTTATTCGGAAAAAAGAAATTTGTCCAATTACACAGACATGAAACAACTAAAGCTCTTGCTCGACAGCTCCATAAAGTGACAATCCTAATTATTTACTGGATACTGTTGTTCGTATTGCTAAAATCCTTGGCAAAGAAGTGTCAAATGAACATCTTTAAGGGTGTGTTTGGTACGAAGGAAAATATTTTTTATGAAAAATATTTTTCTAGAAAATGCTTGATTTTATCATTTTTTTTCTCATGTTTGGTTGGTGAGCGAAAAACTTTTTCCGGAAAATATTTTTTAGTATTTGTTTAGAGAGTAAAAAATATTTTTTTTTTAAAATAACTTTTTATTCTACTTTCTACATCATGAAAAGAAAGTGCTTTTTTTGTTGAAATGAAACAAAATATTTTTTTTATATAATAAAAAAAACTCATTTTGTTGAAATGAAAAAAGAAAGTACTCTATTTATAACATGAAAAGAAAATATTCTTAATAATATTTCTATTTATGGTGGGGGTAGTGCAGGGTTGGGGTGGGTGTGGTGGAGATGGGTGGGGTAGGGGTGGGGTGGGATAAGGAGTGGCGGGTTGGTGGGGATGAGGAATAGGGTGGGAAAGGTTGAAGAAGAGTTTTGAAAAATGTTTTCTCTTCTTCCTTCAATTGGAAGAAAATGAGCTCATGAGGAAAATATTTTCCAAAATATTTAAGCAAACCAAACATGAAAAAATTGAAAAATATTTTTCAAAAAATATTTTCCTTCGTACCAAACGCACCCTAATTCTTGTCATAAATCGTTGCCCCGATACCGCTGCTCAAACATAGGAGAATTCTAACGGTGAATATTTGAATTGGAAAAAATTAGATTTAAGGGCAATTAGTTTTCAACAGCCAAACAATGGTATTTCTTAGGATGGTGGAAAGTTGAAGAAGACGAGGGTGTGAAAAGTAGGGTCTATTGAGTGATGTTAATTTTTGAAAAAAGAAATACACAATTTTAAGTTATTTTCGTTCTCAAATTTGAATGAAAAACACTTCACAATATCAGACTAGTTAAGTTGGAATATCTAACTTATAAGTAGGGTTGTTCATAAAAACCCGAAAAGCCAAATCAAACTGAAAACCAAACCAAACCGACCAAAAAAATCGATACTTTTTGGTTTGGTTTGGTTTGGTTTTGGTTTTGGATTTTAAAAACCGATCAAATTTGGTTTGGTTTTAATCAAAAAATAACCGAAAAAAATTGAACCAAACCGGCTATAGGAGTAACTATTTCAAATTTATTATTACACCTATATATATGTATATTTTTATACAAAGTTTCAAATTTTTTATGGTGAATGTTAATCGTTTGCACTTTTAGTACAGTTTTTTACCTTTATATTCTAGTTTGATTGGTAGTTTTCTTTTGTTAAGTATAAGAATCCATATTTTCATGTTATAAAAAATATATTTTTAATTGAGTCCTTACATTATTCATCACTATTTGATTCAATTATCATCAATATATTTTAGTAAATAATAGATTTCTGAAAGGTCAATTGATTTGATAGTGTTACGTTGAAAATGTGGTCGCCGGAATATGTGTTTGGTAGTGTATGTCTTATATTTAAGAAAAAACCGACAAATAACCGAAAAACCCGAAAACCCCAACATAAACCGAATCGAGAAAAAATCGACTTAATTGATTTGGTTTGGTTCTAATATTTGAAAAACCGACTTACTTGATTTGATTTCTTTTTAGAGAAAAATCGAGGTAAAATATCATGGTATAGCCAGTTTTCACACTGGTCAATGAAAAATAGCCAGCGTTTATCAAGTCAATGAAAAATAGCCACTATTTTGCTGCAACAGGGACCGGTCCAGTATAATATACGGGAGTTCTGGTGCATTTGTGTACGAACTCCAGCATATTATGCTGGACCGGTATACTTTGCTAACTCCTGTAAAATTTGCGGGAGACTGGAGCACCAGTGCTCCAAACTCCAGTATATTATACTGGACAATTATACTTGCTGGAACTCCCGTAAAATTTGCGGGAGTTCCAGCATAATTATGCTTGAACTCCCGTAAAATTTGCGGGAGTTCCAACATAGTTATCCTGGAACTCCCGTAAAATTTACGGGAGTTCAAGCATACTTATGCTGGAACAACCCGTAAAATTTGCGGGCGTATTTTTCCGGATTTTGAACAGTGTTTTCGCTCAGATTTAAAGTGGCTAAATTTCGATGACTTTTGAAACTTGGCTATTTTTCAACGACCAGTGGTAAATCTGGCTATTTTTTAATTTCTCCCAAAAATCGATCCAAACCGAACCACGAACACCCTACTTAAAAATTTTGCCAACTTTTAGATATTTGACCTAAAAAAAGATGATTTTTAAAAAAAGCTTTTCTTCTGAGAAAATAAAATAAATACACGTGTTATATATTAATTGGCTCATATCACTTTGTAATAGGCATTTAGCATCACACTCTGACCCTTTGCGTCAAGATTGAGAAAACAGTATTTGATTGAAATAGATCTTGAGTAATGCACAAATACTAGGTAGCTCAAACGTCAGTGAAAGTATCAAACAACTTTTAAGAGGCCTAAAGGAAAAACAAAGAATTTCCTCCTTTTAAGTACAATCTCATTAATTGCAGACGAAAAGGGAGCAAATTTATTGCCAACTGTACTTTAGATCAAACAAATTCAAACGTAAGACGCTTTACTTTCTCTTAGTAGGCATTTGGCCATATGTTTTGAAAGTTCTTTTTTTTTAAAAAAAAAAAATATTTAAATATATATTTATTTATAGAATTAATCTAGTTTTTGGAAAATTTTGAAAACTAAAACTTCAAATCCCAAATACAGATTCAGACCTTTTTTGGGCCAAATCACGTCCATTTCGGACTTTTTAGTTGAAAAAATTAAGTAAAAAAATAGACTCTTTAACATGTCAAAACTCGCCCCAAAATTCATGTCCAAACATATTTTTAATTTCACATCAAACTTCACCAAAATTAACATTTTCAAAAAAATATTTGAGAATCTACGTCTAAACGGAGCCTTACTCTCTCGTGAAATTTTATTCACATGCCTAATTTTACTTATGTGAGGTTATTTATTGCGTAATTGACAAGTAGATTTACGGGTCTCATTTGCTTACTTTGAGAGATAAAATTATAAAAACAACATAAAATTTCATATTTTTCCTATTTAAGATGCTTAAACTAAGAACCATTATAAGAAATAAAATAATACTCCCTCCGTTTCAATTTATGTGAACCTATTTCCTTTTTAGTCTGTACCAAAAACAATGACCCCATTCCTTATTTGGAAACAATTTACCCTTATGCAATGATTTATAGTCACACAAATCATATGTGCCTCATTTTACACCACAAGTTCAAAAGTCTTCTCTCTTTTCTTAAACTCCGTGCTCAGTCAAATGGGTTCACATAAATTGAAACGGAGGGAGTAGTAGTTTTTTTTTTTTTTAGAAGTTAAATATATATACTCAAATTGAATAAGTATGCTAGCTAAATGATAATTGGCACTTATATTTGAGAATCTAAAATATTTATTCGAATTGGAAAAGTATTCTAAATGATAATTAAATATTGTAGCTCCGCTCTTGTATATTCAGACCTCTTTATAACAACATTGATATAAATAATAAATTTTTCTGACGAAGCGGGTTCAATTGAACCCCCTTGATCCAATGCAGATTCGCCCCTAATTATACGTATGGGTTGATGGTTTGAATTTGTTAAATTAATTCAAAAGTGTTATTTATTAAAATCAAGAAAGTAGCGTTAGTCGTTTTATTTATCAGTGCGGTTTTCTTCCTTTCAAAGAAATGAAGTAAGCTTAATAAAGCATTGTACGACGTTAAGGCAGTCACATGATTAATCTGGCATTATAACATTACATTTGCCTATAATTCATTCAATTAATTTTCGTTAATTATTAGAGATACTTTTCCTTTGCTTCCCCCAGGTGGTGTTTGAAGCTACGTCTTGCGTGCGCAAAGTCATTCTAAATAGACCAAGACAATTGAATTGTTTGACTTTCGAGATGGTATGTTTGAGCGTCTACTAATCATTATTCTGCTTTATTATATTTTATTTTTGTAGAAAGAGAGAAAACAAGAAGAAATTATTATACGCGCAAGAAAAAGGAGATACGGAAAAGAATAGCTTTTTTTGGTTTACGTTTCTTGTACTTACGTACTTTTCCAATTCAAAATAGAAAAACAGTTTACGTAAAGGTATTGCAATTTACCGTCCTAATTACTCTCCTATATGATACATTAATCATATTTTACTATCGGCCAACCCCTCGGTACCTCTATCTTTGCAAAAAAATTCAAAACCCAAGTTCTTTTTATTTTATACTTAACGTTTTTTTATCAAATTAATCTATATGCTCTTCTTGCAATATTTGAATGGACTAGACACCTTTTTGATTAAAAACTATTTATTTTTATTTAGTAGGAAAATGACATTGGTAATTGAATTTAATTACTCTGTAAGTTTGTTTTCGCAGCATTTTTCATTAGTAGCGATAATAGTTGTTAAAGTCTTGTGAATGTAGTTGAACGATACGACATACTACAAATTCTGTTTTCTTCTTTTGAATTCTGCAGATTTCTCAATTGTTACGAACTTTCAAAGAGTATGAACAAGATCCACAAGTTAAACTTGTAATAGTAAAGGTAAATAACAATCAAACATGCTGATTTCTATTTACTGTTCACTCTTTTTCTTACAACTCCAAGAGGCAATGCTCTTTTTCTAAGGATATATATACATATATACCACTTCTCCTCCTTTCTGATACTAAATCGCAGCTTTATTTGTGATTTGATTTCAATGTAGGGAAAAGGAAAAGCATTTTGTGCTGGAGGAGACGTTGTTCGAGTGATACAATCACTGCTAAGAGGTAATAACATAAAGTTCTCTTTTAATTCTTTTATTTGGTGTGTTGATCATTTCTTTTACTTAAATAAACCTTCACTCTGGTTTGATAAATGCCAGAGATATTTACTCTAATCTAATTTAATATGTATATATCCTCCTCCCTAATTCTGTGAAAAATATGTTTTCATTTCTACATTTTAGTTTCTTGAATCTTAGAAAAATATTTTTCGATCTAATAAGCATCTCATAAAAAATACGTCAATTTTTATGTTTTAAATATCTTGAATTTAATATTTGATTTTTTGAATCAACAAATACCCCTCCTTCGAATCAGGGGCGGCTCAATGAAATTGGTGGCCTAAAGCCGAACATTAAGATGAGCCCCAATTATTTATTTAATAAAATCGTATATATTTATGATTTCTTTTCTTTTTTGTTATGTAATAATAATAGTTTTATGGACCGTCTTGTACGTATTTGGCCCTTCACTCGGTTACCTTCTAGTTTCCACCATTAAAGATATCTAGTAACTCCACTCATCAAGATTTCGAATTCTTTTTATAAGAAATATCCACGGTTAAGAAAACATTTTTATAAGTTCTCAGCATCTACTATCACTAGCGTGAAGATTTTTATAGAAATATGGACATTAGGGATAATAAGGGAGGTGAGTGCACGACTCAAACCAAAAGCAAGTTGGTGTCAACAAATTTAGAGGGAGGTCTATGAAACATTCTGTTAATATATTTGTCTAGTGAAAGGTCATTTAATTTTATTAAATTGCAATAGAGGTACAAGAAATTCCCATTTTTAACATTAAACGTACAAGTAACTTTATTTTTCAAGCATAAAGAATTAATTTCCTACTAAAATTCTGTGTTTCTTCTCTTTCCTCATTTGTCAGGTGACTACCGTTCTGTTCTGGACTTTTACAGAACGCAGCTAACATTGGATTATTTGGTGGCAACATACCAAAAACCAGTGGTGATTAAGCTTTATTAGTATCATAGAAAATTTAAAAATAAAGGTGTCACTTTTTATTTTATTTTGCGCTAATTATTTGCATCATGATACATATTAAATATGAAGGTTATCCTCATCAATGGAGCCGTTATGGGAGGAGGTGCTGGACTATCCATGAACGCAAAATTCCGAATCGTCACCGAAAATACGGTGCGTTTCGAAGACGTACAACTAATTTTCTTTATAGCCTTAAAAATACTTGGTTATATGTTTTTAGCCAAATATTAAGAGCATCTGCCGTACTATCAAGTATCAAGTATGTAGGATACATGCAAAGTTTGTTAGAAAGACGACTATCGAGGCAGTGCGAAACCAGAAAATTTAATAAAGGTGTTTAAATTTTGAATACACTTTGTTAGTGGGCTATGCAAGGATGTTCAAAATCTATTTTTAATCAATAACAAGTAATATTTTACCTTATATGTAGTATAATTTTTCGGCGAAGGAACATAGCTTCGCCCCTGTATTGAGGCATTAGAATGGCCTTCTTAAATTTTTACTTAGCTATACTACTTTTGAAACTTATTTACCCTCATTATTAAAATTTTAACTTAATTACAAGTTGATATATAATTAACCACTTTTATACATTTTAGTATTAAATAAGTATAGCCTTTTAACTTGGTAACTGAATATCAAAATCTGCTATTGTTCTTCATTATCTTTTGTTCGACTAGGAGTCCTTTCCCCGCATTGCTAGGAGCCTCGATATTAAGTATGTATCATAAGGAGGATATATCTGGTGAAATTTGTCCCAAAAAATTCTTGTTCATAACGTTTCATTACAGAGGGATAATAATAATAATAATAATAATAATAATAATAATAATAATAATAATTTTTTGTATTGTTGTTTACGCTCTGTTTTGCAAGTCCATTTAGTTCTTCTCTCTAGTCGTTATACATGTGCCTTATAGAAGGCTCTTTCAATTTCAAACTAGTCATCATAATAGTATGCGTGAGCATTTTCCTTTATTGTTTTCTTGGATGGTTTCTTATCTAATGTTTATTCGTTTTTTTAACGATTTGTAGCTTATTAATTCCAATGTTAGATATGTTTACAAAAAAAATAAAAAATGTTTGATATGTTTACTTTTAGTAGATTTTGGACAGTATATCATAATAGTTTCATTTATTTATGGATAATTAGGTGTTTGCCATGCCAGAAGCATCATTTGGACATCATCCGGATGTAGGAGCATCTTATTTTCTTTCAAGATTACCTGGCCATTTTGGTAAAGTAAACAAGATTTCATTGTTTATGGTTAGGCAGAATAGTCTGGGAGACATTTGTACTTGTTCCGGTTTATCATCCCGATCCCTACACTTCATAAAGTTTCATCTAGACACTTCAACTTAATCAAAATAAGACTTTTAAACCCTTCTGACCGTTGACCGGACTTATGTGACATTGATATGGCTGAGGTGGACAAAATAAGTGATTTACACGCACATTAAGTGCGTGAGCTGATGATTTTTCTTTATTAAAAAAATAAAATAAATAAATGAATAAATAAATAAATATTATTTTTCTTCTTCAGCCCCTACCGAGCCCCTTCGTTCTGCTACCCCCCCCCCCCCCCCCTCCTTCAATCCCTTCCCCCTTCGCTCTCCCCCCCTCCTCTTCTTCTTCAGTCCCTTCCTCCATTTTTCCCGATGGTTTTAGCTTTCAAATTTTTCACAGTCCTTTCAAATTGGGGTAGAGGAATAAAGTCAAAATTCTAAAAGACTTAATTCTCTGCTCATGTATTTTTCATGGATAGCTAACTCTCTTTAAAAGAGGAGTGAAGGAAATAGTGGTACTCATGATGGAGAAGCCATGACAGGTGGGTTATTATTTTAAGAAGGTTGAGTGGGTGGGTTTGAAGAAGGGAGGAGGGTTTTCTTTAATTTTAATTTTTTGCTTTATTTTATTTTATTTTTTGTTTAAGAAATTAAAATTTTGTTAAATAATATTATTTCGGCATAGAATCTGATGTGGATGCTGATTTGTCATCCACGTCAAGCAAGTGAGCTTCACGCGATTCCGAAGGGTTTAAAAGTCTTGTTTTGATTAAGTTGAAGTGTCTAGATGAAACTTTCTGGAGTGTAGGGACCGAGATGACAAACCGGAACAAGTACAAGTGTCTCCTAGGCTATTCTGCCTTTATGGTTATATCTTGTCAGCCTAAATTTAAAATATCTTCCATTAAGACCTCTAAATAGCTTTAGGTTATATAATAATGTCACTAACAAATTTATACAATCACATAACATGTATGCATGCATGATCATGTCTTCGACGTCACTTGAGTACAGTTTCATAAATTGCCACAAGCACATTAAATTATTGTACTGAATATAACATCATATACTACGTACCATATGTCCCAACATGAATCTCAAAATCAACAAAAAAACTTATGGGCTCATCATTTAAAATATATTGCTTTTAGGAATATTTATTTATTATTTCTTTTTAATATGTCTGCTATTAGTTTTACATTCTTTGTTTTGGGGTTTGTCATAAATTATGAAATTCTACACATTAATAAGAAAATAATAGCTAACACTTGTGTTCGATTCAAGCTCTAGAGAACAGAGAAAATGAAGTGAGGAAGAAGAGAAATCAGAATTGTATTCTTCTATTCATTGTCGATCAACACAAGGCTGCACTATATAGTGCTAATACCTCTAACTCCACTAACTAATTAACAGCAAATTTACAGCTGTCAAAACAACAACTATTAACTAACTAATATTAACCAACTCTAAACAACTCCCCTCTACTTCTATTGTGTACAATTTGGTCCCTCATATTCCAAGACTCCCCCTCAAGCTGGAGAGTGAAATACGTTGAAAAATCCTAGCTAGGAAAGAAGAAAACAGTGTTGCGCAACACCAAGTCCTTTTGTCATGATGTCTGCCAACTGAAGCTTTGTTGAGATATGATGAGGCATGAGCAGTCCATTTTTGATCTTCTCCCGGACAAAATGACAATCAATTTCTATATGCTTAGCTCGTTCTTGAAATATAGGATTTGCTGCAATTTGGAGAGCAGTTTTGCTGTCACAGTAGAGATCAAGTGGTTGCTGTAAATCAACATTCAATTCCTTTAACAACCCAACTAGCCAAGTGATTTCAGCTGCTACTGTTGCAAGACTCCTATACTCAGCTTCAGCTGAGCTACGACTTATTATCTGCTGTTTCTTGGACTTCCATGATAGCAAAGACTCCCCCAGTTTTATAACATGTCCAGTAATTGATCTTCGTGTATTTGGGCATGCTGCCCAATCAGAATCACAGTAGGCAGTGAGATGAGAGATAGGACCCCTCTTTAGGAATACACCAAGTCTAGGTGAGCCCTTGATGTACCTAACTACTTTAAGTGCAGCATCCATGTGAGATTGCTTTGGATGTTGCATGAACTGATTTAGCACTTGCACAGCAAAACAAATGTCAGGACGTGTGATGGTCAAATAGAGTAGTTTTCCCACAAACCTCTGATAACTTGCTATATCCTGCAATTCTTCATCTCCATTGTGTCCTACATATTTGTCATACTCTGTGGTAGTCAATTTCTGATTTGTCTCAATAGGAGTAGAAGCAGGTTTAGCTGCAGCTAATCCTGTGGTAGAAATCAACTCCAATGCATATTTTCTTTGGTTTAGCAGTAGGCCCTTATCTGATCTCGTTACTTCTATACCCAAGAAATATCTAAGTTCCCCTAAATCCTTGACCTTGAATTTGGTATGCAAAGTACTATTGGCCTCTTCTACTAAGGACATGTTGCTACTTGTGATTAAAAGATCATCACATACACCAAGATGATAACAATGTCCGGTCCTGATTTCTTAGTAAACAAAGAGTGATCATATGCACTATGCTGGTATCATGCTCCTATTAAGGCATCTGTGAGCTTAATGTTCCATTGTCTCGAAGCCTGTTTCAAGCCACAGAGTGATTTCACTAGTCTGCAGACTTTATTATCCCCCTGGCTTTGGAAACCTTGTGCCAAGAGCATGTACACTTCCTCATATAAATCACCCTGTAGGAATGCATTGTTGACATCCATTTGATATAGGATCCACCCCTTTGAGGCTGCTATACTAAGGACAGTTCTCACAGTTACCATTTTTGCAACTTGGGAAAATATCTCATGGTAGTCTAACCCTTCTTGTTGAGTGTATCCTTTAGCAACCAGTCGTGCCTTGAACCTCTCAACCTCACCAATTGACTTGTATTTGATTTTGAATACCCACTTAGAACCAATTGGCTTCTTACCTTCTGGCAAGTCCACCACCTCCCAGGTGTGATTTTCTTCAAGTGTTTTAATCTTTTGGTTTATAGCTTCTATCCACCTTGGATCATGTGCAGCTTCCTTGAAAGATTGTGGCTCAGTTAAGACTGAAAAAACACTAAGATAGGACTGATATGTAGGAGATAGATTATCATAGGAGATGGCATTAGAAATTGAGTAGGGATTGTTAGTGTGTGTCTGAACAGTATGATGTAATCCTTAAGCTAAATGGAAGGCTTTCCTTGTCGACCAGACTTCCTAGTTTCCACATCTACAGATGCATGTTGAGGATGTACATTTGCTTTCTCTATTGGTTCTAAAGAATGCTCCCGAACTTCTGTTGCCTCAACTGCTTGTTCAGATTCTGTTGGTTCTGAAGAATGTTGCTGGGCTTCTGTTGGCTCAGCTGCTTGGTCATTAATAAAATTGTCATTCACTTGAGCTACACTCTCATGCTCTCCATCTGATATGACATTGTTTAGAACTCTTGCATCATTTGTGGTTTCTCCTGCTGTAGCAGTAGTGTCATCAATCTGTGGCTGTATGTTCTGAGATGTAGATGGAATAACAGTTGGATGTGATTGTTGCATCTCTTCTACATCCAATGAATTTTGAGAATCAAAAAGATCCTCCGCATCATCTGGACATGTAGTATTANACCTAGTACTACTAGTAGGAAATTATAATCTACACTGCTTTGCCAAAGGACATACTTCACAATTGTCCTGCACTCCAGTGTGTATTTTATTCCTCAATGCTGAAATATGTTCCATAAAATTTGCTGATGCATGGCCTAGTCTCAAATGTCACAGTCTTGTATCTCCATATTCCTTTAAGAAGCTTGCTGCTGTTACTGGTAGGTTTTCTTTTATCAGGTACAATCCATCATTTTCTCTACTAATCCCCATCACCTTGCCATTGTAGAGCCTCTGAAATATGCAGAAATTAGGGTAAAAACCTACTGAGCAACACAATTGCTTAGTAAGTTTAGATACTAATAATAGATTGAATTTAAAATCTGGCACATATAGGACTCCTTTAATAGTTTTGTCTCCTAACACTACTGCATCTCATGTATGTGTTATGTCTGCCTTATTGCCGGTTGGTAATTGTACTCCATTTGTTCTATTGTCTACTCTTTTAAGATTACTTAGAGCATTCTTGCAATGTGTCACATGATGTGTTGCACCTGAGTCAACTATCCAAACATGATCATTAGTAGCTACATTTGCTATTAAAGCAATAATACCTGTAGTATTTGTAGAACAGTCATTTGTTTTTGTTTTCTGCAACAAATTTACCAATTGTTTATACTGTTCCTCAGTAGAGAAACTTCCTTGAGTTGGCATCATAACCTCCTGCTTCATCTCACTGGTGGTTGCATTGTTTACATAGGTCCTTCCTCGTGAGTTTTGGCCTTTCCTCTTGCTTTTGAAATCTGGTGGGTACCCTATTATCTTGTAACAATTTTCCTTGAGGTGTCCTTTATAACCACAGTAATCACAAACTAATCCTGGCCTCTTTTGTCTGAACTCATGACTCTTTCCTGCCATCATTGTGAGTGGATCTTTCAATGTGTCTGTAACCCCCATGGTTATTTGGATTTCCTCTTTTGTGACTGTTGCATAAGCCTCATTCACAGTGATTACCGGCCTCTTAGCTAAAATATTGCTCCTAATATTCCCATAGCTTTCATTCAACCCCATGAGAAATTACAGTAGTCGTATGTTTTTCAATAACTCTATAGATGACCTAGATTCTTCACAATCACATGATGCTAAAGGTGCAATTATATCTAATTCATCTCACAAATCTTTCATTTTAGAATAGTAGCTAGTAATTGAATCAGTCCCCTGTCTCAGAGTTGCAATAGCAGTCCATAGATGATAGATCCTAGTTAGATTTGATCTATCAAATCTCTCCTAAAAATCAGCCCAAACCTTTCTTGCATTCGATGCATATACGATGCTAGGCATCAATTCATTAGAAACAGTACTACCAATCCATGAAAGAACAATTGCATTACATTTCTCACATTGTTCTGCCAATTCACCTTTATACATATTTTTCACATATGATCCATCCACAAATCCCTGCTTGCTCTTTCCCCGGAGTGCCAATTTCATCGCTCTACTCCACAACGCATAGTTTTCTCGGCTTGTGAGCTTGAGCGGAATTAAAACTAACCCCGGTGCATCTGAAGCTTGCAGAAACAATGGATGATTATGATCTAGAGAATTGACTTCACTCTCCGCCATAGCTGTTAAGAAATCGAGCTCAGAAAGCTTGGATCTCGCCGGAGATTGATCGAATTACAGTGCCCACTCTGATACCATGTTCGATTCAAGCTCTAGAGAACAGAGGAAATGAAGTGATGAAGAAGAGAAATCAGAATTGTATTCTTCTGTTGATTGTCGATCAATACAAGGCTACACTATATAGTGCTAATACCCCTAACTCCACTAACTATTAACAACAAATGTACAGCTGTCAAAACAGCAACTATTAACTAACTCTAAACAACTTCCCTCTACTTCTATTGTGTACAATTTGGTCCCTCATATCCCAAGAGCAATGTATATTTTTACTTTAATTTTTAACTATTAACTTAAATCGTTTAATTTGAAGTAAACATTGGTACATATAACTATTAGTGTTTACCACTAAAACATTCCACAACCTGGGTTGAATTGCTGCTAATGGATCTTTCAAGAATTTAGTGTCAAAGATTTATCTTTCCAATTCTTTTAGCAAAAACCAAAAAGAAATAATACTCCCCACTTCTTCTTGTTTGGGGGTAACACTTTCTCTGTCAGTAAAATAACATTTTTTTAACATGTTGACAAACTTAGCAAATAGCGAAAATGGCTAGCTCTATGGTAGGGATTTGTACATCGTTCTTTAATTGTGATGCCGTTTAACTCCCTACANGACTTCACTCTCCGCCATAGCTGTTAAGAAATCGAGCTCAAAAAGCTTGGATCTCGCCGGAGATTGATCGAATTACAGTGCCTGCTCTGATACCATGTTCGATTCAAGCTCTAGAGAACAGAGTAAATGAAGTGAGGAAGAAGAGAAATCATAATTGTATTCTTCTATTCATTATCGATCAATACAAGGCTGCATTATATAGTGCTAATACCCCTAACTCCACTAACTAATTAACAGCAAATTTATAGCTGTCAAAACAGCAACTATTAACTAACTAATATTAACCAACTCTAAACAACTCCCCTCTACTTCTATTGTGTACAATTTAGTCCCTCATATCCCAAGAACTTGAATGGTTTATGTTTATATATATGATTGATATCTTATTTTTATTTGATTCATTGTTAACAGGAGAATACTTGGGACTAACAGGGGCAAAAATAAATGGGTCAGAAATGCTTGCCTGTGGCCTTGCAACTCATTTTGTTTACTCAAAGGTATGATATAATTTTATAATTCTGTTCAACAAACTTAAATTAAAATATATCCTATTGATCTTTGAGATATTATATCTTAAAATAATCTTAAAGTTATACCGTCATGGCTTTAAAGTTCTCGATGCACTCTATGTTTGTTTTGTGAAAGTCTTATTTCTTCCGCTCCATGTCATACGTATTATTCTTGACACTGGACATAATTTAAAAGAATTCTAGATATAGGTGTGACTTAGGGCTATTGAAAATCTTATCCTTTGATTTAGGGCTAGTTGATAAAACAGGGAATCTTATAGAAATGTCTCAAAAGAGTTTCAACTTACCAACCTCTAGCCATTCATCATAGACTTACCAAAACTAGCCAAACACATAGAAATATTTAAAACCCAAAGAAATAAGGTTCTTTCTCTCCAAGAATTACACAAAAAAATCTCCTTCCATATTTTTAAGTGTGATTAGCAACATTAGATGAAAGACGGAAAGGAAATTTCATGGATGAGGTAGCAGATAGGGTGATGAAATACAAAAATAATATATATATGTATATATATATATATATATACAAGATTCCATAAATCTAAGAAAAAAGAACTTTTTTCAATGGGTATGGTTGAGATTTGAGTCAATATACAAAATTTGAGGAAGATTGGAGGTGATTTGGACTGATTTGGTATCAAAATTCGTAGTTAAAATCGAGTTCAAAAAATTCTTCTGCAACACATGTATCAAACATGGATCACGCATGTATCTCACACGCAAGTATATATGGATATACATGTGATACACATTTGATACAAATATGATATATACGTGATACACAAGTGATACACCTATTATTTTTTTTTCATGTTCATCTTCTACTTCGATTTTTAATTCAAACCGCCTCAAAACTCCACTAAATCATCTCAAAATTGAGATTCAAGCTCCTTAAGATGTATCCAATCTATTCTAATAACACCCACTCAAAAAAAAATTGACCTTTTTTTGCTACAAATAGCTAATTGGCTAATATTGATAATATTTGGCTAATATTAGTAATATTTTATGAATTGACCAATTTTTTATAATAAGCTACTTATAAATGGACATAGTAAAATATTCTCAACCCCTAAATAGGGTTCAACCTGACCAAAACCTCGACCTCTTGTGCCCAGGATCGGCTTAAGGCCAAAGCTAATGTAAAAATTGCACGGGCACCCTATTTGGTCGCCCCTATTTAACCTATACCCATTTTTTAAAAAAATTTTAACTTGTACCCACTTTTTAAACAACTTCAGCCCCCTTTCTCCTCCATCGTTTTTCTTCTTCTTTTTCTTTTTCTTCTTCTTCTTCTTCTTCTTCTTCTTATTTCTTCTGCTGCTGTTAGTGCTGCTATGAAACTTCAGTTCATGTGGGTGATTGCTATAAGTATGTTTATCAGATTATTTAAAAATAAATTATAAATAACTTTCTAAAGTAAGTTCTAAAGAAGATGATAACTTGTTGGATTCAGTTTTGTACATTATCAATGCATTTTAACCTGTTGTGCTAAATCATTTATCTAGTTTTTTAAGTTACTAATTCAACTTATGATAAACTTATTATCTGTACAAAAAATCAATTACATGATAGCATAAAACATGCTGAAGTTCAGCAAATATAGAACAAAACTTCAGCTACTAGAATGCTTAAGTTCAGCAATTACAAACAAAAACTTCAGCCAACACTAAGTTTACGTGAAAAACTTCAGCTAAAACATGCTGAAGTTCAGCAATTACAAACAAAAACTTCAGCAAATAGAGAACAAAACTTCAGCTACTAGAATGCTTAAGTTCAGCAATTACAAACAAAAACTTCAGCCAACACTAAGTTTACGTGAAAAACTTCATCTAAAACATGCTGAAGTTCAGCAATTACAAACAAAAACTTCAGCACACTTAGTTCAGCAATTTTTGCTACTTCAGGCCCGTCTACTAGAATGCTGAAATTTGTGTGATTGCCTTTGCTACTTCAGGCCCGTATGCTAAAGTTACGCGAAAAAGTGGGTACGCTTGCAATTTTTTTTTGCAAAACGAGTACAAGTTAAAACGTGACCCAAAAAGCGGGTATAGATGCAAATGCCCGAAAGATAATAAAGCATTGGCTTTAGGGCCCCAAATTCTTGGGGCCCCGGAATTTCTAATAGCTAGCTTGATGGTTTAAGAATATTCATAAAATATTAAAATTTACACAGGAAAAAGTAAAAAGAAAAATGTATTAATCATTTCAAAAATCTAGATAAATAAAATTTTATTCAAAATATTTTAGGCCTCTTTAGCTTGGCTTTTGGCTACAACTTTTGTTGAGCAGTCCTGCATGTGCCCTGTTCTGCCCAATCTCTATCTTGAGAATAGAAACATCCCTCGCAAGATGATTTGTAGTAGAAGCTGATTGTGTAGTCTACTAATCTATTCATGGCTACTAATCTATTCATGGCTTAAATCTAGATAAATAATATTATACGATGAAACATACTCTAGTTTCAAGTCGAATTGACCTTAGTAAGGTCTGCCACACCTAAAAAGGGGTGTTGCTGCGAGGGCCAAACGTACGAGTACGTGGTCGATAAGCAATTGAGTGATGAGTAGAGTAGTATTCTCACAGAGACTAATGATTAACTATTAATTAAATTAAACTATTTGTGAATTATTCATTCAAATAATTTTTTGAGAAGTGATTGTGATTTTAATTAACTATAACTACTACTACAAAAAAAAAAAAAATAGTAAAACAAGAAAACAAGAATACGAGCAAGGCAAACAAACAACTTATGAGCAAGATCAATGAGATGGGGACATTCCGATATTATGAGATTAATGTCAATCCTGTTGAGTTTTTCCGGTTAAATTAATTACTTGACATATCTGGTTTTTTAATTAACAGGGCTTATATTGGTCACAAGGTTTTTGTAACACTTTACTCGCCTATTCAAACCAACCTAATACCTATATGTTCTTAGAATCATAGTCAACTAGAATGCATGCATAATTCCAGCAACAATAATCAAGTAAAGCTATTAGCATATATCTATCCTAATCGCGCATATATTTTCCGATGCCCGGGTTCAAAAACTTACTCTATTTAATACCTTATGCAATCTAAAGTTTTCACTTTCGAGTTTAACTATAGGTTCGTAGATAGTGAGCTACTGTTGCAAGGTTAAATGAACAAACTAATATGATATAATCGAGTAACTAAAATAACCGTTCAACGTCAGCAATCAAGAACTTCCCATAATCCCAGAATAAGGAAATTTAGTCACTCATAGTCATATGAATAATCACAATAGTGTTTGGAAGCATAAAACTATAAATACTAGTTAAAGGAAAAACAAATGCTATGATTTCGTGCCCCACACGTGTCCCATAACCCTTGTTGCCTTCGAAAATATGTCCAACCCCCTAAAAAACGAGTTTAGAGAGTATTTATAGGGTAGGATAAAGCCTAGGCCGAAGTAGCCAAGTCCAACTGAAAAGGAGAAGAAACCAGCTCGGACAGGGTCATTGGTGCTTTGCGTGTTGAACTGACTTTGTCTAAGGGTGCCTCACACGGTAGGCATGACATCTTCCCGCGTCTGGCATCGCCTCGCGCTGTCTATGGTGCTAAGGAATGGCTGCCTCGCGGCCTTGTTCCTTTCGTGCTCTACTTTATCATTTTTGTACCACTTTGTGCAATTTCTCTCCACTTCATGTCCAAATATTCCTACACATAAAACTAACTTAATTAAGCTCAAATGTCCCACAAATTATTATTGTTACATCAAAATATGAGGCACGTAATACCATACAATATAGAATTATAGTCAAACATTAACGGCGAGGGTAGACTATCCACATTCTAATTAATGACTCAGACTAGACTATACATAACCTCTACAGTCCTATTTAAGTTAAGAACCTAGCTGATGATTGCTCAATTGACGCTGATGAACCCATGGAGTCTTTTTGCTTCTCGTATGACCTAGATGCCCAACCAGTACTTGTGCCTCAACAAAATGTTATATCCTATTGTCTTTATCTTTTTGCTATCCTCTCGAGAGGCACGCTTCTCTCCTATCTTCTCACCTCAATCCTCCTAGTAGTGTCTAGCATCTAGTGTAAGCCATAGTTCACATCAAAGGTTTTAAGACCCTAAATAATGGATCTCTCAAACCCTGAATGAGCCTCTTATTCCTCATGTTCTCATCATGAACCATGAGGGGCATAGCCCTAAGTATATTTAAACATCATATTTATCCACGATCATATTTTTCATATGTATTGTCTCTAGAATGCTTGAGTCAACTCGTCTCTAAAGCAATTAGGAAGAATCACTCCATGAAAGCCTTGGTAAAATCCGTGTCATCAGGGATTCACTAGTAGGCATTCCTAACAATAAATTGCCATCTTTCAACATTTTTCACACAAGTTCCAAATGACAAAAGGAACCTATTACAACTTCCGAACCAAAATCTGAATTAGATAAGCTCAAAGTCAATCCACGGTCAAATCTATGAACCTTCCAAACTTTCAAATTGCCATCTTTCAACATTTAGGGGCAAATCAACCAAGGAACCTCCAAATCTAAATCTGCACATACGCCGAAGTCCAAAATTACCATACAAACCTATTGGAACATTCAAAACATGAATCCGCGATCATTTACACAAAAGTCAAGCCTTGGTCTCAATTCTTACAACTTAAGCTTCCAACTATGGAACTAAGTGTTCCAATTCACTCCAAAACGACCCGCCAGGTCATTACATCTTGACATTCATATTTCATGTCTGCAGATACCAGTCTAGTAGCACACCAACCTAGAACATGAAACCTGATTCTCTTCAACACAATAAATTTTGGTTTGTTAATAATTAAAACATAATACGTGCTCAGCTGAACAATTTTCAAACACAATATATTTAGTGTAGTAAGTAGCCAAGAAATCTATTTTTTAGTCTTTTCTTTTCCGGGAAGGCTTTGGAGTCTATGATGTTTATTTAATGCAGTGAACTCGACATTGTCTTTGTAAAGTACCCTCTTGGTACAAATCATTCATAAAATACTTTACTATTATCAACAAAAAAAAATTTGTTTTCAATACAATTTTCAAGTGTATGGAGAACACATAACTAGTCGCACGTATACGATTAACCTATATCATCTTATATGCATAGTCAAATCATATAATACTGGTATCACATAGTGTTGGGAAATTACTTTTGGCTCGGGTCGACCCATAAAGAATGTTAATTAGCCCGTAACCCATTAGCTTAGTTTTCTTTCTAAAATTATAGTACTAGCCAATATAAGCACCACTATGGGTGTTGAAAAAGAAGGCTTTTTCTGCATTCATCAAAGGGGTTTTTAGGCTGTGGAAATAGGGAATTTTATCCGTCCTGCGAGAATTCCTAACGACCAGTAATTCAAATCGTGATTGCTAGATGATCCTTTAGCAAGGAGAAACGCATAAGTCTCTTAACTAGTATTTACGTATTAAATCTTTGCATACATTAGCCTTAGTGCACATATGTATCATGAGAATCATGAAATAGAGCATATATTCAATCAAATATCATTAAAACAGTCCATTACGTGTAGTTGTATTTGTACACCAACATTCCTGCAAAACATTTAGCATCACGTTAATTGGTCATATATTCTAAAAGCACAACTGAACCTTTTGTAGGATATAGAGTCAATGGAAGATGCATTATGTCAAGCATTCTCATCAAACAAATCATTAGAGTTTGCTCATGAGTCGGACGTTTCAAGAATCATAAAAGAGTTCGTTCATAATCCAGTGTTGAAAGAAGGAAGTAGTTTGAAAAGGTAATACTCTTTTCTTCTAATATTTATTTCTATTGATATATTTTCTAGCTATATTTATGAGTTTAGCACATTTTTATTTGTTGGTTAGCTCAGGAAGAAATGGATATGTCTGATTTCAAATATTAGACAAAAACTGTGTCATTTTCCAAAGGAATGGAATGCAATGTAACTTCGTGAACTGCAAGAAGCAATTTCCAATAATTTTTTTCTTAATCTTAATTTAATTTGTTCTTGTATGACATTGTGAATCACCAAAATAGACTTGAAGTTATCAATCATTGCTTTGGCAAGGACACAGTTGAAGATATACTATCTGCACTTGTAAGTTATTCATGAAATCTTTCTCTTATATATATATATCGTTATTATATATGAGTGAACTAAACATATTTATTTACTTCTAACCTCTTGCCTTTGGTAGGAAAAAGAAGCAACAAGAATGGATGACAAGTGGATCACTAATGCAATAAAGTCTATGAAGTTTGCCTCACCAACAAGCCTTAAGATTTCTCTACGATCTGTAATATTAACTGTCGACTATTCAATTCATCTGTTACGTTGGTTTTTTTTATAAAAGTTTAACAATTATTGTTTTACAGATTAGAGAAGGACGGAAGCAATCACTTCGACAGTGTTTGTCTCGTGAATTTAATATTAGTAGTCGCATCGTACTAAGATCATTCAATTACAACGATTTCTATGAGGTATATATGTTGCAATCTTCACATCATATAAATTTTACGTCTTTAATTTGATCTTCACTTTCTGATTTGGTTGAACTTGTAGGGTGGTAAAGCAATCTTTTTTGACAAAGGCAAAAACTTTAAGGTATGATTAATCATAGGCATATATAGAACGCATGCATGCAAAACCAATCAGCACTTTCAGCGAACCCAATCACAAATTTGCGCCTTTTGTCCTGCATCTTCAATATTTATCTAACTTTACAACAACGTGCTAATGTGATTTTAAAAAAAAAAGATTATCAAAGTTTATAACTTTGTTTTGAAAAAAAAAAAAAAAAAGATTATCAAAGTTTATAACTTTGTTTTGAAAAATATACGTCAAGTGCTGTTCTTATTTTTTTCTACATATATATAGTGGGAACCATCAAAGTTGGAGCAAGTACAAGATGCGACTGTAATGCAGTTTTCTGAAGTGGTCCACGATGATCGCTGGGGCTACTTGGAAATTCCAGATAGATCACACTTGAAAAGCTCCAAACTTTGATTTTATATACTTACTGAAAGAAAGAACTTTTACACATACATAGAATGCTAAAAAATCAAAATGTACGATCTCTATTTGTTCTTTTACGATCTACTGCAACTCATATACTATAATTGCTCTTTGAAAGCATTTATGACATGAAAATTTGTTTGACAGCGATATGTTTTGTGAACACTATTAAATCTTATAGTCACTTCTCTAAGATAATATCGTTTTAGATGTTGATTGTCCTTGTGTATTACTTTTCAAGAATTTCCCTTTTTTGTTAGATTCTTCTTTGTTGTCACTTTTTTCTATATTTTAGATGGTAAACCATAGTTAAAGAAAATTGAGTAGAAATCTTTTACCAAGCCTTTTTTCCGGTTAAGTTAGTCAACAGATTTGAACAGGACAAAATATTATAATCTTGGAAATAATTGAAAGTACAAAACAGGAGGGGTGAATTGTACTCTTATTAAAAATTTAGTCGACTATATTTAAACTTAGTCGACTGATACGAAGACAGCCTGCACAAAACTGTTAGTCCTTTCGATTTAAACAAGTGTAAATCACAACAAACAGTAAAGGCACAAAATATAATATGAGAGCGATAAAGTAAATGACACCAGAAATTTTTATACTGGTTCAGAACAATATGGTATCCTAATCCAGTCCTCTTGGGTTGCAAGTGTTGTCTTTTAGAGCTCTTTGTAAATTGAATTGAGTACAGCCTTTATGGTTTTCAGCGATCACCACCAACGAATACAAGGTTGGTTTTCACTCGCTCACCAACAACGAACAAGGGTTGGTTTTGACATGCTCACCAACAATGTATAAGATTGGTTTTCACTCGCTCACTAACAACGACACTTTGGTTTTCACTCGCTCACCAAAGAAACAAACAATGACACAACCTTTCAGTATTTTTCCCTTTCTCTCTATCTTTTATGACATTTGTAAACTTAAGAATACAGTGCTTGACTAAAATGTAGAAAGAGTAGGAAAATTGTCTGCGAAGCTAGTGCTAAGAAGTGTCTTCAGATCCTCTTTAAATAGTTATTCCTCTTGCTTGGAATTATTAAATAGTTATTCCTCTTGCTTGGAATTATTCTAATCGTTGCTCCATATTTGGTGTAAATCTTCCTTGATATGGTTTCTTGATTTGTCGCAATTCTTTTTTGTTGTTGCTGTTGTACTCATTGCTATTTAGTGCAAGACCCAAGAGACTTGAAATTGCTACATAACAATATCTATTTGGTGAGAGAGTTTAGCTACTCGTGGAAAGCATGTAATGGATAGTACTGATTGTCCATACTAAGGATTTTGACTTGATCTTCATTGAATCTGGTTGTGTTCACGTGCATGTGCTTCTTGGTCTTCTTGCTTGATTGTCTCCAAAATTTGTCTTATATACTTTCTTATATTATGGCATCCAGTTGTATAGCAACAATCTTTCAAGATCACATTCCTCCTTAATAGCAGTACTAAGCCTCTATTAATACTTTTCCTTATTAAGCATCGAACCATCTTTTTTGAATTTCCTTTTTATTTTTTTATATTTTGAGCGTAGTACCAACCTTCTTTCCACTTCAAACTTTTTCCTTTTTTTAGAGGAATACCGATCTTCTGTCCAATATTCCTCTCATAAGGTAATATATCTTCAATATAGAAAACATTTTTTCCTTTGATTGTGTAGTAAATTAATACCTTAATTCCATATTGGCTTTTCTTGAATGAAGATTCCCGCATTGAATTTTGGATGGCTGGAGTAAGTATCATAGACATCAATCCATATATTTATTTCACACGCCTAGTTTCTTCTTCAATGGAATCAATCTAGGAAAGATCTCAGTTTTCTTTTTAAAGAGATCTCTTCTCTTTCTTTGTCGTTGTTCCGTGCATCCAAACTTTCATTCCCAAAACTTGCTTCTAAAATTCCAAAATATATATCGAAACTTTCCTTTCTTGACTCCTGTGACTTTGATGTAGAGATTTTCTATCACGTTCAGGTCTTCTTAATTTTGGACAAATCTTTGTGTCCTTACATGTCTTCGTACATCTTCTTTCCTTTTTTTCCAAATCTTTCCTCGATTAACAAACATGTATAACAATAAATTTACCGCAAGTAAATATTTTTTGATTAAAACTTATGTTGGTTTGGTATCAAAATCAATACGTGAAACTGTCACGACCCAAATCTCCCTCCGTAAGATGTGGTGACGGCACCTAGTCTCTACGACTAGGTAAGCCTAACAATTTGCGGAATAACAGAAATGAAAACAGAATTCAACAACTAGACTGCAACTGATAACTATACAATGATAAACTGCCGCTCGGCATGCACAATAACCAACACTCGAGTATAAACTAATAGAGGGGCTGATAGGAGGTACCTAGATCTGCACACAAAACATGTGCAGAAGAGTAGCATGAGTACACCACAACGGTACCCAGTAAGTGCCAAGCCTAACCTCGGTCGAGTAGTGACAAGGTCAGGTCAAGGCCCTACTGGTATATAATAAATAAGGCAGAATAAAATAGCAATGTAATAAGAGACTGGAAATTTAACAAGATAAAACCACAGAGAAATAGCAGCACAACACATAGGGATAAACTACAGGGGATCTCCCGAGATACCGTCTCGTAGTCCCAAAAGTAAATATGCAAGGAGATCTCCCGAGATACCTCCTCGTATTCTCAAAAGTAAATGTGCAGGGGGATCTCCCGAGGTACCGCCTCGTAGTCCCAAAAGTAAATGTGCAGGGGGATCTCCCGAGGTACCGCCTCGTAGTCCCAAAAATAAACACACAGCTCGAAACCGACGAATACAACAATTAACAGCAAGAATTCTACAGTTAAAACTGATACAAATCAAGGAAAAACATGAAATCAACTAAGCATGCTGCACAGATTTAAGACACGTAGACATGCGATATTAGGATAAAACAGAATAACTACACATGCTGGCATAACTCAATTAAGATGTAACTTGTTACTACTCAGTAAAAACCGGATCACAACAATTAGCCTGTGTACCCACTCGTCACCTCGCGTACACCACGCTCACATATTACAGAAGTATCACAACAGTATCAAATCCTAAGGGGATTCCCCTCTCCCCCCACAAGGTTAGGCAAGCCACTTACCTCGAACCAAGCTCAATCAATCAGTAAGAATGACTTTTCCACGATTTCCGACTCCGAATGGCCCAAATCTAGCCAAAAGCAATTACATACCATAAATATAACTATAAGAAACTAATCTAATTAATGAAATCAAGACTTTAACAAGAAATTAGAAATTCTCCCAAAAAAGTCGACCCGGGACCACGTCTCAGAATCGGGTAAAAGTCACAAAATACAAACACCCATTCAACCACGAGTTCACTTGTACCAAAATTACTCAAATACGATGCCAAAATCCCAATCAAAACTCAGAAATTTGGTTGAAGAACTTTCCAACTTTCCCCCCAAATTTCTCAACCCAAATCCTTATTTATTGATGAAATCAACTATAGATTAGTGGAATATAACCATAAATGAGTTAAGAATCATTACCCAATTGATGCCGCTGAAAATCCCTCAAAATTTCGTCCAAATCCGATCTCTCTATCTCAAGTTTTGATAAAAATGGCTAAACCCTCATTTTTGAAATGTTTATAACTGCTTAGTGATCCCTTCTTCGTGAACGCAGAAGAACCCTCGCGTTCGCGAAGCACAAAATTGCTTCAGCTCAAAATTCTACATCGCGAATGCGATGGCCTAATCGAGAATGCGATGCTTACCTAGCTCGACCCTACACGAATGCAGGACCATCAACACGAACGCGTAGGCAAATTGCCTGGAGACTCAGTTGACCAGCTTCTCTACGCGAACGCGGGGCCCTCATCGCGACCGCGTAGACTTATTACCTCAGAGCTTCACGAACACGGGACCTTCATCGCGAACGCGAAGCACAAAACCTCTCTTGCCTTCAGCTCCCCTTCGCGAACGCGCTACTTCCCTCGTGAACGCGAAGAAGGAAACCAGCAACTGAACACCAGATTTTTCTGCAAGTCCTATAAGTCCAAAACTAGTCCGTTAACAATCCGGAATCCACCCGAGGCTCCCGGGACCTCAACCAAACATACCAACAAGTCTCAAAACGTCATACGAACTTAGTCGAGCCCTCAAATCACATCAAACAACAACAAAAACACGAATCACACTGCAATCCAAACTTAATGAACTGTGAAGCTTCAAACTTCTACAACCGATGCCGAAACATCTCAAATCACGTCCGATTGACCTCAAATTTTGCACACAAGTCATATTCGACATCACGGACCTACTCCAACTTCCGGAATCGGAATCCGACCCTGATATCAAAAAGTCCACTCCCGCTCAAACTTCCGAAAAATTCAACTTTTCGCCATTTCATGCCTAATTCAGCTATAGACCTCCAATTCACAATCCGGACACGGTCCTAAGTCCTAGATCACCCAACGGAGCTAAGGGAACTGACGAAACTCCATTCCGGAGTCGTCTTCACACAGTTCCGACTACGGTCAAAATCCTAGAACATAAGCTTCCGTTTTAGAGACTAAGTGTCCTAAATCACTCTGAAACCACAAACAATACCTCCCGGCAAGTCACATAAGCAGAAAAAAATATGGGGAAAGCAGTAAATAGGGGATCGAGGCTATTACTCTCAAAATGACCGTCCGTGTCATTACATTCTCACCATCTTAAAACAATCGTTCGTCCTCGAACGAGTATAGAGACATACCTGAAGTTGTGAAAGGATGAGGATAACGGTTGCGCATATCATGCTCGGTCTCCCAAGTCGCTTCCTCGATCAGCTGACCCCTCCAGTGAACCTTCACTGAAGCAATGTGCTTTGACCTCAACTTTCGAACCTGCCTGTCCAAAATAGCCACCAGCTCCTCAACATGGGATAGATCATTGTCCAACTGGACTGAGTTGAATCCAACACATGATAGACTGGGAGGCAAGGCAAGATCATAAACAACCTCCCAAACTCGTCGCAACACCTCGAATGGGCCAATAAACTTCGGGCTCAGCTTACTTTTCTTCCCGAACCTTATGAAACCTTTCATGGGCGAAACCCGGAGCAAGACCCGCTCTCCAACCATGAATGCAATAGCACGAGCCTCCCGATCCGCATAACTCTTCTGCCTGGACTAGACTGTGCGAAGTCGATCCTGAATCACCTTAACCTTCTCCAAAGCATCCTGAACCAAGTCTGTACCCAATAGCCTAGCCTCGCCCGGATCGAACCAACCCACTGGAGACCGACATCGGCTACCATACAGAGCCTCATACGATGCCATCTGAATACTCGACGGATAACTGTTGTTGTAGGCAAACTCTGCAAGTGGCAAGAACTGACCCGAAGAACCTCCAAACTCCATCACACACGCACGGAGCATATCCTCTGGTATCTGAATAGTGCGCTTGGACTGTCCGTCCGTCTGAGGGTGAAAAGCTATGCTCAACTCAACCCGAGTACCTAACTCATGATGTACGGCCCTCCAGAACCGTGATGTAAACTATATATCCCGGTCAGAGATGATAGATACCGGCACGCCACGAAGCCTGACGATCTCGCGGATATAAACTCGAGCCAGCGGCTCGGAAGAATAAGTAGTCATCACAGGAATGAAATGAGCTGACTTGGTCAGCCTATCCACAATCACCCAAACTACATCAAAATTCCGTTGAGTCAGTGGAAGCCCAACAACAAAATCCATAGTGATCCGCTCCCTTTTCCACTCCGAAATCTCTAACTTCTGAAGCAAACCACCTGGCCGCTGATGCTCATACTTCGCCTGTTGGCAATTTAGACACCGAGCTACATATTCCACTATGTCCTTCTTCATTCTCCTCCACCAATAATGTTGCCTCAAGTCCTGATACATCTTCGCAACACTCAGATGAATGGAGTACCGTGAACTGTGAGCCTGCTGGAGAATCAACTCACGCAATTCATCTACATTGAGCACACGTAGCCTGACCTGCATTCTCAATGCACCATCATCAACAATAGTGACCTCCTTATAATCACCGTGCTGAACCGTGTCCTTAAGGACAAGTAGATAGGGGTCATCATACTGACGCTCCCTGATACGATCATAATGAGAAGACTAGGAGACCACACAAGCCAAAACTCGACTCGGCTCAGAAATATCCAATCTAATGAACTAGTTAGAAAAGGCCTGAACATCCAATGCCAACAACCTCTCTGTTGCTGGTAGATATGCTAAGCTCCCCAAACTCTCTGCCCTGCGACTTGAGGCATCATCCACCATATTGGCCTTCCCGGGATGGTATAGAATACTGATATCATAATCCTATAGCAGCTCCAACCACCTCTGCTGATGCAAGTTAAGATCCTTTTGTTTGAACAGATGCTTCAAACTCCGGTGATCAGTGTAGATCTCACAAGGGACACCGTACAAATAGTGCCGCCAAATCTTCAAGGCATGAACAATAGCTGCTAACTCAAGGTCGTGGATAGGATAGTTCTTTTCATGCACCTTCAGCTGTCTGGACACGTAGGCAATCACCCTACCGTCCTGCATCAACACCATGCCAAGATCGATCCACGACGCATCACAATAAACAGTATAAGACCCCGAACCTGTAGGCAATACCAATACTGGGATTGTAGTCAAAGTTGTCTTGAGCTTTTGAAAGCTCTCCTCACACTTCTTTATCCACCTGAACGGAGCACCCTTCTGGGTCAGCCTGGTCATAGGTGCTGCAATAGATGAGAAACCCTCTACAAATCCACGGTAATACCCCGCCAAACCAAGAAAACTCTGGATCTCCGTAGTTGAGGACAGTCTGGGCCAACTCTGCACTGCTTCCACCTTCTTTGGATCCACCTTGATCCCCTCACTCGACACTATATGACCCAAAAATGCCACTGAATCTAACCAGAACTCACACTTTGAGAATTTTGCATATAACTTCTTTTCTCTCAAGGTCTGAAGCATAGACCTCAGGTGCTGTTCATGATCCTCCCCACTCTGGGAGTACACCAGAATGTCGTCAATAAATACAAATGAATGAGTCAAGATAGGGCCGGAATACACTGTGCATCAAATCATAAATGCTGTTGGGGCGTTGGCCATCCCAAATGACATCACAAGGAACTCGTAGTGACCATACTGAGTCATGAAAGCAGTCTTCGGGATATCTGGCTCCCGAATCTTCAACTGACGATAACCTGAATGCAAGTCAATCTTGGAAAACACTCTGGCACCCTGTAACTAATGAAATAGGTCATCAATACGAGGCAATGATACCTGTTCTTCATTGTAACTTTGTTCAACTGGAGATAATCAATGCACATACGTATAGAACCATCTTCTTCACAAACAAGACTGGGGCACCCCAAGGTGACACACTGGGCCGAATGAAGCCCTTTTCAAGAAATTCCTATAATTGTTCCTTCAACTCCTTCAACTCAGGACGATCCATACGATATGGAGGAATAGAGATGGGCTGAGTGCCCGACAACAAATCAATACCAAAGTTGATATCTCTGTAGGGGGAATGCTCGAAAGATCAGCTGGAAATACATCTCAATAATCTCTCACTACTGAGACTGCTCAACTATAGGGGTATGAATACTGACATCTCCCACATAAGCTAGATACGCGACATCTCCCACATAAGCTAGATACGTGTCGCACCCCTTCTCAACAATTTGTTAAGCTTTAAGAAATGAAATAACTCTGCTGGGCGTGCAATCTAAGGTACCTCTCCACTCTAACTGCGGTAATCCTGGCATAGCCAACATTACGGTCTTAGCGTGATAATCAAGAATAACATAATGGGGCGACAACCAATCCATGCCTAATATCAAAATCTACCATACCGAGCAATAATAAATTGGCTCTGGTCTCAAAACCACTAAGAACAACCAAACAAAACCGATACACATGGTCAACAACAATAGAATCTCCCACAGGTGTATACACATAAATAGGAGAACTTATAGAATCACGGGATATACCCAAAAATAGAGCAAAATAAGATGACACATAGGAATAAATGGAGTCTGGATCAAATAAAACTGATGCATCTCTATGACAGAGCGGAACAATATCTGTAATGACAGAGTCGGAAGCAACTGCCTCTGTACGAGCAGAGAGCATAATATCTGGCCTAGCCTCCCCGTCTAGGGTGACCTCTACTTGCCCGACCTCCACTTCGAGCTGGCTGAGCAGGTGGGTGGTAGCTGGTACTGTAACTTGAGGACCCGGTGGAGCACGTGGTGCATGAGAAGTCTGTAGAGGTGCACCCTTCCTAAGTCTGGGGCAATCCCTCACCATATGGCGAGTGTCGCCACACTCAAAATAAGCTCTCAAAGGGCGTGGCTGCTGTGGCTGGCTCGGGCCAGGCCTCCTGGACTGACCGCTGAAAGCACCCCGTGCAGGAGGTGGGCTAGACACTGGCGGTGCATAATTAGGCTCCTGGGGCCTAGGAGTAGCTGAAATACCACTGGCGGCTGGAAGTGCTGAATGAACTGGGCGAATCACATAGCCCCTACCATGTCGAACTGCCGCTGGGGCACGAGCACCACTATAAGTGCCAGACCCTCGAGACGTCTTGGCCTCCCTCTCCTCTCTCTCCCGAGCAAGCATACCCTCCACTCTTATACCAATACTCATAACTTGCTGGTATGATTTAATATCCATATCGAACTCTTTTTCGGGCCATGCTAAGCCTGATACTGGGGTGGAGCCCCTCGATAAACCGACATACCCTCTCTCGAACTGTAGCAACCAAGGCTGGTGCATGTCTAGCCAAATCACTGAGAATCCTATACTTTGACATAGTCATAGAACCCTGGCGCAACTACTCAAACTCTGCGCGCCAAGCATCCTTGAGACTCTGGGGAACATACTCCCCCAAGAACATATCCGAGAACTGAGTCCAAGCAAGTGAAGCTGCCTCAGCTGGACTACCCAACTCATAAGCACGCCACCACTGATAGGACGCTCCTCTAAGCTGGAGCGTAGTGAAAGAAACCCTACTCGACTCTACTACGCCCATAGTACGGAGGATACGGTAGCACTCCTCAAGAAAACCCTGGGCATCCTCTGACGCCAAGCCACTGAAAGTAGGAGGGTGGTACTTCTTGTACCTCTCGAGCCTAAGCTTCTCCTCCTCAGAAACTGTTGCCCTACCCTCGGGCCGAACTGGGGCTACCGGCTGTACTGGTATAACCTCTTGAACCTGGTCGACCTGAACCTGCTGCTCTGGGGTGCAGGAGGCGGGAGTCTGTGCTCTTCCCTCGACCTGAGATGTGGTAGGAGCAAGTGGAATCAACCCTGCATGAGCTAGAGTACCGAACATGCTCAGGAACTGTGCAAGGGTCTCTCCTGAAGAGCTGGTGCAGTAACAGGCATCTGAGGTGCCTGCGCTCTGACTGGAGCTACTGGTGGCTCCTCTGTAGCAGCTTTTATGGGTGCTCTAGCTGCACCACGTTGACGTCCTCGTCCCCGGCCTCTCGTGGCTCTAGCAGGGGCGCGGGTGCCAGGTTATCTGATCCGGCTGTACGTGTCCTCACCATCTGTGAGAGAATAGAAGACAGAAATTTAGAATTTCGAAGTCAAAAATTTCGCACAAGGAATCAAAAGAAGTGAAATTTTCCTAATAGTTCCATAGCCTCCTGAAGATAAGTACAAACGTCTTTGTACCAATTCGCGAGACTTTACTAAACCCGCTTGTGACTCACGACACATATGAACCTAAAGTTCTAATACCAACTTGTCACGACCCAAATCTCCCTCCGTAAGATGCCGTGATGGCACCTAGTCTCTACGATTAGGTAAGCCTAATAATTTGCGGAATAACATAAATGAAAACAGAATTCAACTACTAGACTGCAACAGATAACTATAAAATGCTGCTCGGCATGTACAATAACAAACACTCGGGTATAAATAATATTCCCAAAACCCGATAGCCACAAGTCACAAGCTCTATGAAATTGTCTAATTGTTTCTATACATCGGTAACTAGAAGAAATAAAGGAGGAACATCATAAAAGGGATAGAGGGGGACTCCGAGGTTTGCGGGCGCTGGCAGATATACCTTGAAGTCTCTGGAGCAGCAGCAAGCACGCAACTAATAGAGGGGGGCTGATAGGAGGCACCTGGATCTGCACACAAAACATGTGCAGAAGAGTAGCATGATTACACCACAACAATACCCCTTAAGTACCAAGCCTAACCTCGGTCGAGTAGTGACGAGGTTAGGCCAGGGCCCTACTGGTATATAATAAATGAGGCAGAAGAAAATAGCAATGTAATAAGATACTGGAAATTTAACAAGAGAAAACCACAGAGAAATAGCAGCACAACACATAGGGATTAACTGCAGGGGATCTCCCGAGATACCGTCTTGTAGTCCCAAAAGTAAATATGCAAGGAGATCTCCCGAGGTACCGCCTCGTAGTCTCAAAAGTAAATGGACAGGGGGATCTTCCGAGGTACCGCCTGTCGCGCACCCTTTTTCCTCCGCAGAAATCGGGTTTATGACATTTGGGATGACAACTCGTTCCCTTTTGGGAATTGGGTTTTGGATTGAAGAGTTGCCACCTAACAATTTAAGTGCATTAGGACACTAAGAAGGGTTTGAGTCAAGTAACCTGAGATTGGGTAAGGGCTTGAAATTATCCCAAGGGGAAGGTGTTAGGCACCCCTCAGGATCCACTAGTGTGGTTCCCGGCCAAACTATTGTTGTGACTTAAATACAAAATAACACATAGGCAAGTAAGAGTTACAAATAAGAGGGGGTTTTTCATGTAATGGTCACAAATAAACAAAGTTAGAAAGAACGAGAGGGATATTGATTTTCCTTAGAGAAATAGTTTAAATTTTTGAAAAGGAAGCAAAGAATCAAAGAAACAAAGGGAAGGGGGGGGGGGATCCTAGGTTTACAAATAATATGGATCGCCCCACACAACACCCGGTAATCACTCTTACGCGTGATGTTATCGTGTGGTCATCATATCCATATCTACCCTTTCCTACCCCTTTAAGGTATTAAAGCGCGGAATGGTCTCGTTTACTTATTGCATGCTATTACCCGCCCCAATCCTATCAGTCCCGGAGGTACTTGGGACTACTAATCCTAAAGGGAGGAGGTGTTGGGCTTATTTGTGGTTTCAAAAGGTAAAAATGCTAAGACGACAAACAAAACACATATAGCAAGTTTGGGGGGAGAAGCATATAAACAAACAAAAGGCTCAAACAGACCTCCTTTAAGCAAAGAAAAGCAAGTAGTTTAGCACGTCTTGCATGTACTGTGTAAGGGTCTGATTAAAACTTAAAAGCTGGGGCAGGCTGATTTATCACATATTTCCAGATAAGAAGTCCGAATTAGGCTTGCCTGCTGGTCGTAATTGATAAAGACTGATGCAGTTAAAAAAATTTACCCTAAGGCTTGCCTAGGTGTGGGACAAAAGCTCCTATAGACATGATATCTACTGATTTCAGAAAAGAATGAAATAGATTGAATACATACTGATTAAGAGGGGTTACCAGATTATTAACGAAAAGCAAACTTTAGCAAAAGTTAAGGTTCTGCAAGCATTATTACTGGTTTTAGACTCATAAGCGAGTGAAAACGTTTCGAGACTTGGTTGATAGTTCCTATAGGCATGCTTTCTGCGCGTTGTTGATTTTAAACACTTTTACAGATATGAAAAAATGCAGAAAACCTACAACATGATATCTAGGTGTTATATTTTATTATGAACGTGACATCTGATTACATTTTTTGGTTATTAGGACCTATAGACAAGTTCGCCTAGTGAAAAGCGGGTATGCAAGAATCAGAAGGGACCTATAGGCATATTTTCTACATGCGTTTGCAGAAGCTATAGACATAATATCTACATGAAAGTGCAGGATCCCTATAGTCATGGCATCTAAATGAGAATGCTGAAGTACTTATAGACATGGTAACTAAATGAGAATGCAGAAATGCTTATAGGCATGAAAAATGCAAAAATCTTATAGGCATGGAAACTACATGAAAAATGCAGAAATCTTATAGGCATGGTAGCTATATGGAAAATGCAGAAATCTTATAGGCATGGCAGCTATATGGAAAATGCTGAAATTAGAGATTCCTATAGGCAAGTTATCTACCCTTTTTACATGCATGGTTACCCCTCCCTTTTCAGTAACCATCCCTGAAAGTTTATTACAAAGTTATTACAGTCCAAAGAAAATAAAGAAAATACATCAGAAATTGAAAATTACAGCCAAGGAGAGCCTGATTCAGACTTCCTGTCTGAAGTATGAAGTAAACCAACTCCAAAGATCAGATTTCAAAGCCTTTCTCTCATTTGGGG
>NW_017670556.1:494475-495274 GCF_001879085.1 Nicotiana attenuata | reverse complement strand
AAGACTCAAAGTCAATCTGAAAGAATTAGGGGTTTCGAAATAAAACCCTAGTTCATGCAAAAACATAAAGCAGAGATGAGAGGGCAGGCAATTGAATCGAAATCCTGTTTAGAAGTTTCAAAAAAAAGAACAGGCTTCTTCAGCAACAGAACTCATGAGAAAACATGATAGCAAAGTAACGTGCAATCACAGTAGAAGGATTCAATGAACATAATGGCAAATACTGATAAGAACAATAGAAGAAGCATGCTTAAGAGGATCTTTCAGGAGAAATTCAAACAAGGTTCAGTGGAAGAAAAATAGCAAAACCTTAAGAACACAGTAGAAAGAATATAGTAAGCAAAACATAGCAGAACATAGCAGAAGAAAATACGAGAACATAGTATGGAAAACATGGTAGAAAAACATACAAGCATGGAGTATATAAAACACAGTAAAAAAGAACATACAAGAACGGAGTATATAAACTCAGTAGAAGAGCATACAAGAACAGAACACATACAAGAACGTGGTAGATAAAAACACAGGAGCGCAATAGATGGCAAGAGTGCCCCAGGTCTACAGGGACCGTTCGTGGTACCAAGATGGTTGTCCAAAGGTGCTAGGTAATTGACAAATACAGAAGGCAAATATATGAATATGGTTAGTAATTCTGGTGCAATCAAAAGATGTTGTGTGTTTTCCTCAACTTGTTTAACTGCACAATTTGTACTTGGTATGTTTTGAAGATTGGAATGACGAAGGCATTTTTATTCTGTTATCCAAACACTTTGTCCTTTGTTACCCCTTTGAGCCTCGA